>NC_048893.1:158490864-158498190 GCF_011077185.1 Oxyura jamaicensis
TCCTTCCTTCCTTCCTTCCTTCCTTCCTTCCTTCCTTCCTTCCTTCCGGCTCCCTTTAGGTATTGGAATTGCACTCTAAGTTCTCCCCAGAGCCTTCTCTTCTCCAGGCTGAACAACCCCAACTCCCTCAGTCTGTCTTTGTAGGAGAGGTGCACCAGCCCCTGGATCATCTTTGTGGCCTTCCTCCAGACTTGTTCTAATACTTCCATGTCCTTCTTGTGTTAGTGGCCCCAGGGCTGAATGCAGTGCTCCAGCTGGGGTCTCATGAGAGCAGAGGGGGAAGAATCACCTCCCTCGACCTGCTGGACACAATTCTTTTGATGTGGCCCAGGATATGGTTGGCTTTCTATGCTGTAAACTCACATTGCTGGCATTGTTGAGCTTCTTATCAACCAGCATCCACAGGTCTTCACCAGGGCTGCTTTGAATCCATTCCCCATCCAGCCTGTATTTGTGCTTGGAATACTTAAAATTAGTAGCTTTTGTTAGCAATACTAATTGCCTGAAACATTTGCCTACTAAACTTACAAATAGCAATAATGTAGAAGAAACAGCAGAACTATTGCATGACTAATTCCAAGAATTTCAATATTTTTTAAGCACTCTTAATAATTTTTAAAAAATACTGTTTTTTAAGCTTCTAAACAACATTTCTATGTTGGCAATTACAAATAAATAAATAAATAAATAAATAAATAAATAATAAAAAATGCACACCTTTTGTACATTTACAACAGAATGTATGCATGGTAGGTTTAAAGTATTTTATTTCTCAGAAAGTTAAATGTTAAGCAGTTTTACATCAGATAAGAAAGTTCTGAGGGTTGTTGGCTTGTTAATTTTTTCAAAAACACAATCCTGAAATAATGAAGTATTTTCCCATAAGCATAGGAATTTATGAATGTATGTGATGTCAGACTATTTCGTAAAGTTTTGGGAAATCATAGTTTTTTCCTCTTAAACCTTTTCCTTAATATTGCTATCTGTAGTTTTTAAAAAGAGCCTATTATTGGAAGAATTTCCTGAACAAATTAATTAATATTATTTTATATTTCTTCTTATTTAGAAAATATTGTTTGCAGATTCATCTTGTAGATTAATCTCCCAGATTTCCCGGGGGGCAAGGGAGGAGGGGGTAGGAAAGGGTTGAATGCAGGAAGTATCTAACATAGCGATTTCTAAAAACTATATATATATGAAACTTCAAAAATTGTAGTCCAGGTTATTGTTTCATTTCATTTTGTAAAGAAGAACCTTAATCTTTCCAGGAATCATTTATCATGAAGAAAGGAAGAATATGAAAATAACAGATTTTATCTTAATTATAAACTTTTTTTTTTTTTTTACATATTCATCCATCTTGCAATGCAGTTATAGAGCATATTCATAGTAACTTCTGTTTTATTGCTTATTTCAAAAAAAAAATAAATAAATAAACAAGTTAACTTTTTTTTTTTTTTTTTTTTTTTTTGGTGCAATAGACGATGACGACATTACAGGGGAAACGGAAACAACTCACTTTAGTAAAGGCTGTAAAGATTAACTTAATGGATGTATGCCAATAAATTCTTCTCTAGGAGTAACTATATTCCCATCTGCTACTGTCTCGCTCATGTATTGGTTTACCACAGTAAATATAAGCAATTTAATCAAAGAGAAGGCACTAACAATTCAAGTTGTGCCTATATCCAAACAATGCTGGATATATGTACAGGCTGGGGGACTGTAACCTGAAGAGCAGCCTTGCAGAAAGGGATCTGGGGGTTCTGGCTGATGGTGAATTGAACATGAGTTAGCAGTGTGCCATGGCAGCCAGGAAGGCCAGGTGCACCCTGGGGTGCATCAAGCACAGCATTGTAGCTAGCTGAGGGAAGTGATTGTCCTGCTCTACTCTACCCTGGTGTGGCCTCACCTAAGGTACTGTATGTAGTTTTCAGTGCCACAATATAAGAAGGACATAAAACTACTGGAGAGCATCCAAAGGAAGGCTACAAAGATGGTGAAGGGTCTAGAGTGGAAAATGTATGAGAAGCAGCTGAGGTCACTTGGTTTGTTCAGCCTAGAGAAGAGACCAAGGGGTGACCTCATCCCCTTCCTCATGAAGGGGAGGTGCTGATCTCTGTTCTGTGGTGGCCAGTGATAGGACCTGAGGGAATGGCATGGAGCTGTGATAGGGGAAGTTCATGCTGGGTGTTAGGAAATGGTTCTTTACTGAGATAGTGGCTGATCACTGCAAGAGGTTCCACAGGGAAATGGTCACGGCTCTGAGCCTGCCAGAGATCAATAAGCATTTGGATGATGCTCTGAGATGGTTTATTTTTATGTGGTTCTGTGTGGATGCACAAGCTGGACTTGCTGATCCTTGTGGGTCCCTTCTAACTCAAGATATACTGTGATTCTGTGATTGTAAATTGAATCTGTAACACACAGTTAGAAGAATATCAATCCACTTTGTTTCTGTATAGTCTATGATCCAATGTGGTCTTCCTCCTCCTAAAATTCTGGACAACTCCCCATTCCCCTGCTACTTTCCAATTATCTTGTGGTTTACTTACCCAAAGAGGTCAGTATTTCAAAAGCTTTACCAGACACAGTATGATAGTGATTACCTATCTCTTTTAGGTTTTGTACTAAAGTTTTTGTACTAAAGACAAAAAAATAAGAACTTTTGAAATAATTTATCAGACAGAAATACTCTATCTGAAAAGTGTATATACTGTTATTCTTCTATACTAAAAAAAAAAGTGCAATTACTGATTTCATCAGTAAAATCTTAGTTTCAAAATAAGTTATACTTTATTTGCCTTCTCTTGTGATAAAACAGGGATAAAATATATCTCCATTTACAAAGTAACATGAAGATTAACTTTTCATAATGGAATTCCATGTGACTAAATCCCAGACCCTTTATAATGAAACAACCTTCGATGGAAAACTATTCATAGGGATGTCATTAGAGAATGAACATGGACTGAACTCAGAACAAATAAATGCTGGTGCAACAAACATATACAGCAGAGGGACAGGTCCAAGACTAACTAGATCAAATGATTACAAAAAAAAAAAGATAAAATATTCAGACATTGGAATATTATTTTTCTTTAGATAGATACATATAAAGAGAGAGCAATAGTAGTTGTATCAGACTTTTTTTATGTGTATCCTTTTTACCAAAATTACTGCAGCATATTTTTATTTTTAATATTCTAGATTAGAGGGAAGATTCTTGAAATAGTGGTTTATACAGAAAATACCAATGGAAATTTTTCAGTAGGAGTCTTAGCTGATACCGCTATAATAAATCAACAGAACAGTTTACTCAACACTTCATTTGTTGAGAAGGAGAATCAAGCATAGGCTTTTCCTCTTCCTGTCAGGGAGAATAAATATCCCATTTATTTCCTGGGCATTTCAAGAACTGCCAGACTCCTGTACTGTTTAGATCCAACATTAATCATTTTACCACCTGTGTTTCTCCTCATTTACAGACTCTTCCTCATTTCTGATACAATCACCACTGCCATTTCCTGCAACAACAGGGAGCAAGCAGTTGGCCTGATGATATTCTGTTTCTCAAGTAATTAGCACAGCATTTGGATTTTTTTTTTTTTTTAAGTATTTATCTTTTATACTTTGTTCCATTTTTCTCACATCTCTGCAAATCTGTTGCTTAAACCAGAGATATTTTTTTTCTTATAAATTACTAATGAAAGGATAAGTAGGAATGTTGCTGAAGGAATTTTTATGAATATAGATTATTGCTAGTGTGCTTTTTTTGTTGTTGTTGGTTGGTTGGTTTGAGTTTTTTGTTTGTTTGTTTGTTTGTTTGTTTGTTTGTTTGTTTGTTCCTTAAGGAAGGTTAATAAATAAGGTTATTAGAAATAATGTCCGTTCTTTTAATCCTGGTAATTTTGTAATCCTGTCAGGTCTTGGCTGGCAGCAGTGATGGAAATGTTTATGTAATTTGGATAGCTAATAAAGCATTGGTTCAAGCCTCCACCCAGAAACATCAGATGATTAAACTATACCTTGCGATTCTCAGTGATTCTCAATTTTCTTGTATTGCAAACATAGGCCAGTTATATAAGCAAACAATATTTCATGGAGGAGAAAAAAATAAATAAAAAAAAAAAGAGGTAGACAAACAAGGTAACAGAACATATTTAATTCCTAAAATATAACTAACATTAACAGTCTTCTTCTTTAGTGAGGCCAGCTGTTCCTACTTTGACACTTGACTTACATATTGTGGTTGTCAATCTTGCAGTGGTAGCCATGGATTTTGTGTTTTATGCTGCTCACTCTTTGCTATCCATTCCCACACTATAGCTCTTTTAGCATCTTCCATTTAGGCAGAAAACATGTAGTGTAGAGCACCAACAGTCCTGCATAGCAGAGATTCTCACATACCTTCTCACACTTCACAGTATATTCATGACTTTGCCAGTCTCTCGACTTCTTATTGCTTCGGATTAAAACTTTTACACTCCAAATCTAAAAGATATTGCCTAGGACTAGAGACTACTAACTCAAGGTACAGATAGGAATAGTTAGTTGGTACAGACTGGCATGCACTCTGAACTACCTAAAACATTGTTTTTAAACATTATTTTTGAAACATAATAAAAAAATATATATGAACTTACCAATTGCCACATATCAACTATCTTGCTGTTATCTACTAAATGTCGAGAGAGAGAGAATCTCATTTCAGGCTTCCTTCTTTTTTACTTTTTTATTAAAAAAAAAAAAAAAAAAAAAAAAAAAAACTCCTAGGCTTCTGCTACTAGGTTTAAATGAGGCTGTGTCTGAATACAAACACCATATCTGAAATTGCAACTGTGAACAGTATAACCCATGAAAAGGTGCAGCAATGTGTTATATTTCACCAAGAGAAGAGGAAAGCATTTTTTTTTTTTTCTGTTCTTCAATAAATTAAACGACAGCTAAAAGTAACATATTGTTTGAAAGGGTGAGGGGAACAGCTGGAGTGCTTTTGTTCATCTGAATGTTACTAGAGCATGACAGCACTTCAGTTTAGTTCAGCTAGGAACTTCAAAGTACATGCATAACCCTGGTACTTACACAGCAGAGTCTTAGTTTGCTAATTCCTCTAACCTATTTTCTTAATTCCATACTGAAGAAATTTAGGAGGTCCAATGAACTAGAGATTTTTTTATGTGTGTAAGAAACAAACAAACAAAAAACAAACAAACAAACAAAAACAGAATATGAAACTTTCTTAGTACCTTGCTCTCACAGATGGATGAAAGATGTAGGTCAATGTTGTGTTCATGAAGAGTCAGTGTATATCAAAGTTGACTGTGTAAACAAAAATGGAACCTTTTAAAATGTCATAGTTGCCCATAATTATACATGCTGATGAGAAAACTGAAAAACAAAATCTATAGAGAGAGCAAAACTGACAGTACATCTGATTATCTCAGGTAGAGCTAGAGGCAACCTCTAAAATTCTTTAGAATTTTAGAATTCTAAAGAATTTAGAATTTGATTTAAATTGATTTAAATTCTAAACATACATTGATTCTATCTCTAGACTCTGTATCTAGATTGCTCTTAATAAAAGAGTCTAACTCTGGAAGTCCATCAATGAAAAATTAGATTTACAGCAGAACAAAAGTGGGGAAAAGTGGGGGATCTTATTCTGTCTCCATACATTGGGGTATTCTCAGGAAAGGGAAAAAAAAAAAAAAAAAAAAAAAAAAAAAAAAAAGTAGAGGATTGAAAATTCTAAGGAAAAAAAAAATAGGAAGTGGAGGATTTAAAATTCCAGGAGGAGTAAAAAGAGGATGGCTTAGTTTTCCTGTGATTCTCTTCTTCATTTGTACACCATCAGACTTACTGGGATGTCTTTAATTTAGTTCATGAGTGGGATTAACTAGCAATTACCCATTCACTAATCATAAGAATCAGCCTAAGAAATCCTGAGTTCCACCATTTTCTACTCTTATACATATGTATTCCTTCCCAACTCCCATGTTTCTTTGTTTTTTCTTTTCACCACCTTGTGAGATTCTACTGCAAAGTGAAGTGAAATGACACAGCCAGTTCTTACTCAGACCCAGAAATATCAGTCATATCATAGAATTGTAGAATCATTAAAGTTCACAGAATCACAGAATCACAGAATCACAGAACTGTAGGGGTTGGAAGGGACCTCAAAAGATCATTGGGTCCAACCCTCCTGCAAAGCAGGATTCTCAGAGTAGGCTGCCCAGGTAGGCGTCCAAACAGGCCTTGAATATCTCCAGAGAAGGAGACTCCACAACCTATCTAGGCAGCCTGTTCCAGTGCTCCGTCATCCTCACTGTGAAGAAGTTATTTGGCATGTCAGTGCAGAACTTCCTGTGTTATATTTTGTGGCTGTTGCCCCTTGTCCTATCCCCACAAACCACTGAGAAGAGGTTAGCTACATCCTTCTGTCTCCCACCCTTCAGATATTTGTACATTGATAAGATCCCCCCTCAGTCTCCTCTTCTCCAGGCTGAACAGACCCAGGTCTCTCAGCCTTTCTTCATAGAGAAGATGCTCCAGGCCCCATATCATCTTTGTGGCTCTCCATTGCACTCTTTTCAGGAGATCCCTGTCTTTTGTACCAGGGAGCCCAGAACTGGACACAGTACTCCAGGTGAGGCCCAACCAGGGCAGAGTAGAGGGTGGAGGATCACCTCCCTTGACCTGCTGGCCACACTTCTTTTAATGCACGCCAGGATCCCATTGGCCCTCTTGGCCACCAGGGCACACTGCTGGCTCATGGTCAACCTGTTGTCCACCAGGACCCCCAGGTCCTTCTCCTCAGAGCTCCTCTCCAGCAGGTCGTCCCCCAGCCTGTACTGATACTTCTGGTTGTTCCTTCCCAGGTGCAACCAGAAGTTGGAAAAGACCTTCAAGAACTTCTGGTCCAACCATCACCAATATCATCATATCACAAATTGGAGAAATGAACCAGGAAACAGCTTATGTACCTGGAAGACCATGGGCTGTCAGCAGCTATTTTATATCAGCAGCTGTTTTATATAAGTGATATTTTCCTTACTCATAACATTGTCCTTACTCATAACATTGTCCATTTCATTTCAGCTATGTCTATGTATATTGCATAAGAAAAAAAAAAAAAAAAGAAGGAAAGCGAGAAGAGAGAGAGAGAGAGAGAGAGAGAAAGGAAGGAAGGAAGGAAGGAAGGAAGGAAGGAAGGAAGGAAGGAAGGAAGGAAGGAAGGAAGGAAGGAAGGAAGGAAGGAAGGAAGGAAGGAAGGAAGGAAGAAAGAAAGAAAGAAAGAAAGAAAGAAAGAAAGAAAGAAAGAAA
>NC_048893.1:158498290-158527310 GCF_011077185.1 Oxyura jamaicensis
AAGAAAGAAAGGAAAAAAAAAGAAAGAAAGAAAAAAAGAAAAAAGAGAAAAAGAAAGAGAGTGGGAGGAAGGAAGGAAGGCAGGCAGGCAAGGCAAAGCAAGGCAAAGGCAAGGCAAGACAAAAGCAAGGCAAGGAAATGAGAAAAGAAAATGCTATACAGCATTATTTTCTCTTTACTATGTTAAGAATAGATGCTTTTAATTGTGGTTCTCTTTTTGAGAAACGGACTTCAAGAATTTAAAGACTGTTTCCCCTTCCCTTCCCTTTTCCTTGCCCTTTTTTCCCTTCTCTTGATTTCAGAAGTTATGTTTTTCTAGTATTTTATTATTTATTTATTTGTGTAACATAGTGGATGATTATCTATCTGTTATTAATGTACATTTTTTCATGTTGCTCTGTAAGATAGCACAAAAGCACAAAACTTGAATATTTGTTTAATTTTGAGCTACTGCAAGTTGACGTCTTTTCTCCCTTAAATAAACACAACACCTTTTAATCTCATAAGTATGTTGATCACTGAGAGAATGTCTGACCCAGGCTTTACCCAATTCATCACTTTCAAAGCAAAAAAAGATCACAGTTAATATCTAGTCTGACTCCCTCCACTTAATTGTTTTGTTTCACATTCCAGCAGTAGCTTATTGCCCAGCTTTTGCTTCATCCTCGGCTCTCCTGGGAATCACATGACTTTTCTTCCTCAGTAAGTTTTCAAAGGATTTTGGTAACCTCAGGTCTGCATACACTACTTACCTGTTCACTGAGCTATAAAATGGACAAAGTCACAGTGCAGACATTGGTTCATTCTTCCTATGTCTTACAAAATCTTTAACATCTACTGATATTTTTTTTTGTTCATTCTTGAAGAAAAACAGATCACTTAATTGTAATGTCCGTTGTTGTCACTGTTAATATCATCCAGTCTTTGCTCCATGTCCAGTCTGTTTTGGGAAAGTTGTATGTGGCAACCTTAACTGCTAAAAACTCTAGAAAGTTATCTAGATTTCCTTTAAGATCAGAGAATCACAGAATAGTCTAGGTTGGAAGAGACCTCCAAGATCACCGAGTCCAACCTCCGACCTAACGCTAACAAATCTTCCACTAAACCATATCCCTAAGCTCTACATCTAAACGTCTTTTAAAGAGCTCCAGGGATGGTGACTCAACCACTTCCCTGGGCAGCCTGTTCCAGTGACTAACAACCCGTTCAGTAAAGAAGTTCTTCCTAATATCCAACCTAAACCTCCCCTGGCGCAACTTTAGCCCATTCCCCCTCGTCCTGTCACCAGGCACGTGGGAGAATAGACCAACCGCCACCTCGCTACAGCCTCCTTTCAGGTACCTGTAGAGTGCAATAAGGTCGCCCCTGAGCCTCCTCTTCTCCAGGCTAAACAGTCCCAGCTTCCTCAGCCGCTCCTCATAAGACTTGTTCTCCAGACCCTTCACCAGCTTCGTAGCCCTTCTCGAGCACCTCCATGTCCTTCTTGTAGCGAGGGGCCAAAAACTGAACACAGTACTTGAGGTGTGGCCTCACCAGAGCCGAGTACAGGGGGACAATAACTTCCCTGGACCTGCTGGCCAGATAATTAGAATGAAGGTATCTCCTATTAATACAACACCCTAGATTGTTGGAGTGTAACTGTGCTTATATTTTCTTCTGTTCACCGTAACAGTAGCTATGACTAGCATAGGCTGAAATAGTCACCTTCTGGATGGCAGAAGTGGAAGAGACAGACCATAGATTTTCATTCTATAAATTTCCTCTGTCATAACATTTCTTGTGAATTAGCTTATCTTCATGAGAGCAAATTCTGTAGCCTTAAAAAGTTTCTACTTTTTGTTGCTGCTACTTGTTGCTGTTAAAATCTTGAGGAAAGCCTATTCATAATAAATATACTTACATTTTTCTAGAAAACATTTAACTGCAATTATAAAGAGTATCAGACATACATTCTTACTACTTAGTTTTAATGAAAAAGAAAAGATACTGCATTTACAATTGAAATAATTGTATGTTGAAAACATTCTGGTATTCTACCTCATTGTTTCTTCCTCAAATAAATGTGTTCCTGGTTAAAAAGATTTTTATTGAAAAAAAAAAAAAAAAAAAAAAGGAACAATTTAATAGGATATCATAGAATCATAGAATGGTTTGATTTTGAAGGGACATTAAAGATCCACCCCCCTGCCATGGACAGGGATGCCACTCACTAGACCATGTTGTCCAGGGCCTTATCCAACCTGGTCTTGAACACCTTCAGAGATGGGGCATCCACAACTTCTCTGGGCAACATGTTCCAGTGCCTCACCACTCTCCAAGTAAATAACTTTCTCCTAACATGTAATCTAAATCTCCCCTCTGCAAAGACAGGCTGAGGGAGTTGGGGTTTTTCAGCCTGGAGAAGAGAAGGCTCTGGGGAGACCTTATAGTGCACTTCCAATACCTAAAAAGTGCCTACAGAAACACTGGGGAGGGACGCTTTGTCAGGGAGTGAAGTGATGGGACAAGGGGTAATGGCTTTAAAGTAAAAGAGGGTAGGTTTAGGTTATATATAGGGACAGTCTTTACTCTGAGGGTAGTGAGGCACTGGACCAGGTTGCCCAGAGAAGCTGTGGACATCCCAGCCCTGGAACATGAGAAAATTTTTCAATGACTTACTGAAAAAAAAGTTTACCATATAAAGAATATTGTCATCTCCTGTATTTAAAGAGGAAGTAAAGGATACTGTGCATTGTTCATGAAAACTGTTTAAGCTAAAACATAAAAAAAGCAATACTACTGATCCACAGATTAAAAAAAAAAAAAAAAAAAATCCATTAATGTAATCTGTTTTCTCAGTTTCTCATTCTGATGATTTTATTATTATTATTATATTTTAAAAAAATGATTTTTTTTTTAATCTAACATTCTTACATTCCTTAACTCATACAATAATTTCATTATTAAAACTTCAATTGAGTTAAAAAAAAAAAAAAAAGTATACATTCCATCACTCAGAATGCAATGTTAAATTTCCCCACAAATGCAGCTTTTTCTAGGTTCAGTTTTAACTCTGCTAGTAGTTTCTGCTGATTGTCGTGAAATTTTGAATAATAGCTGCTACGAGCACTTGCAGGAACCTGCAGCTGTTTTCAACACTATTAGAGGTCTCCGGTTTTTCTGTGTACCACTAAGCTCATGATCAGTTTTTAAGGGTGCTTTGTTTAGCTCAATGCCATTCCTGATAGTCATGTTGCTGTGGTTCCAACTGTACCAACCTTGATGGTGACTTTTGCTGCCTTGACATCTGCTTTTCACCCCTTGCAAAATGTTATCCATACATACCCTGTTTAAAATCTACCACCAAACAATTATCCTTACATACATCATTTAAAATCTTCCACTATGTACCTACTTTATACGTGTTTCTGTCAAAAACTGCTACTGAAATATTCTGTTTAACCCAGATCATCTTAGAAATGAAAAGTTTGAGGTGTACAGTTAAAATAGCAGATCTCAGTGGACAGTGATTAATAACTGAGTGCAAGTGGAGGTCAAAACTATTTCATTCTGGCACAACAGCAGCCACAGAAATTAACTGATTGCAGTCTAAATCTAAGCCATGAAACAGATCCAAATTAGTTTGTTTATTTTTTCCAGAACTGAGAAACACAAAAGGGATGCTAAACACCAGGAGTCCAGACACCTCAAAGCTTGTTTTATAGAATATCTGAAATGATAGTAGTTTCCATGGCTTCAGTAAAGCCATGGAAACAATAACACTAAAATCATGGGAGTGTCTTGTACAACACAAAGCTCAAATTAGAAACCAAATATAAAAAAATCATAATAAATATGCACTGAAAAATTATGAACACATTCCTGACTATGAAAGTAGAAATTCATTAAATAATAATAATATTTTAAAAACTTACTCTAGGCAGGTTAAAGAGAGGAAATAATACTGAAACATTTTTTATTCCATTTACCATCTCATTTCTATGGAAGAATGGCTCTGAAAAGCCCTGTCCCTCTCTCATAATTGAGCTTGTTGCTGTACAAAGACAAGAGTAGGTAGGAATACCACTGTAGCAAAATTCTCCAAATTCTGTAGTCCAGCTTGCTTCTGTCCTGGACTAATCACTTACACTGCTCTCTGATGCTCTCTGCATGTTTAATTCCTTTTTAATCAGACAAGCAAAATACAAATGGGAGATTTGTCTTCTATTTATTTATTTATTTATTTTTCCTGTTATCTAAGTGGAGGTTTTTTTTGTTTGTTTGTTTGTTTTTTTTTACTGAGTATAAGATTGTCTAGTGCAGAAATCACTGAGGAGTGATGAATTTTGAAGATTAAATGAAGAAAGATGGATTGTTTAGAGATAGTTTATATGGCTGGACGGTTTAGAGACCCTATAATAGAAATGCATAGAGATATAATTAAAATCTAGTGAGATTACAGTGGAAATGCTCATCGCTTTCAATCCTTCCATATTCAGGTATTGAAGCTGTTCATGTAGACTAAAACACAGGTAACATTTATGGATATAAATAGTCTTTTCCCTCTCTGTAGTCAGAGGCAGTTAGCTTATGTTCTTTCAGATATCTTTAGCATCAAATAGCCCCTGAATACCATGGGATACTCCTGTATTTTTTTCAAATGTACATGGAAGGCTGTGAGAAAATAAACCTCTTTCAGAATCTTCATAATGGGTATGCAAATGTCATGGAGGGCTATGCCCTTTTTAGGAAAGACAGGCTGGGAAAGCGAGGGGTTGGGGTTGCCCTTTATGTGAGGGAGCAATTAGAGTGTACCCAGCTCCACCTGGGGGAGGGTTAAGGACAAGTGGAGAGCTTGTGGGTGAGAATTAAGGGGTGGGCTGGTATGGGGGACACTGTTTTGGGCGTGTACCAGATCAGGAGAAGGAGGTCGAAGAGGCCTTCTGTGAGCAGCTGGTAGTAGCCTCACGATCACGAGTGCTGGTCCTCATGGGGACTTCAATTACCCAGACATCTGCTGGGTAAGCAACTCGGCCAGGCACGCACAGTCCAAATGGTTCCTACAATGCGTTGAAGACAATTTTCTGACACAGGTGGTAGAGGAGCCAATGAGGTACGGGGTGCTCCTGGACCTTGTTCTTACCAACAGGGATGGGTTTGTTAGGGATGTGAAGGTTGGGGGTAGCTTGGGATGCAGCGACCATGAGATGGTGGACTTCAAGATGGAACCTGGTGGAAGAAGTAAGGCTAAAAGCAGGATTGTTACCCTGGACTTTTGAAGAGCCAACTTCAACCTCTTCCAGGAACTGCTTGGGAGTATCTCATGGGCTAGGTTGCTTGAAGACAAGGGTGCTTGTGAGAGCTGGGCTACATTTAGGCAGCACTTCTTCCAAGCTCAGGATCAGTGCATCCTGAAGAGTAAGAAATCGGGGAAGGGGGGCAGGAAACCTGCGTGGATGAGCAAGGAGCTCATTGATAAGATCAAAAAGAAGAGGAAGCTCTATGAAATGTGGAAAAAGGGCCTGTCCTCTTGGGAGGAGTATAGAGGTGTTGTCAGGGCCTGCAGGGACACGACAAGAAAGGCTAAAGCCCACCTAGAGGTGAGGCTTGCAAAACAGGTAAAGGATAATAAGAAGGTTTTTTTTTTCAAGAATGTAAACAGCAAAAGGAAGACTAGGGATAATGTTGGTCCATTGCTAAGGGAGCTGGCAGAGGTGATCGCTGAGCCTCTCTCTGTCACTCTATCATCTTTGAAAAGTCCTGGACTACGGGTGAGGTGCCTGAAGACTGGAGGATAGCCAATGTCACTCCGGTCTTCAAGAAGGGAAAGAAGGAGGATCTGGCAAACTACAGGCCAGTCAGTCTTACCTCTGTCCCTGGAAAGGTGTGCGAACAGCTTGTTCTGGATGCCGTCTCCAAGCAACTGGAAGAGAAGAAGGTTATGAGGAGTCATCAGCATGGATTCACCAAAGGGGAAGTCATGTTCGACTAACCTCATTGCCTTCTATGATGGCATCACAAGCTGGGTAGATGGGGGGAGAGCAGTGGATATCATCTAACTTAACTTTATCAAGGATTTTGATACTGTCTCCCATGACATCCTGATAGCAAAGTTGAGAAATGTGGGATAGAGGAGTGGACAGTAATGTGGGTTGAGAACTGGCTGACTGGCCGAGCTCAGAGGGTGGTGATCGGCAACAAAGAGTCCTTGAACCCTTGAACGCCCCCAGGGACGGTGATAATACCACTTCCCTGGGCAACCTGTTCTAATGCCTGACTGCTCTTTCTGAGAAGAAAAGTCACCTGTTTCTAATCTAAACCTCCCCTAGCACAACTTGAGGCCATTCCCTCTAGTCTTATCACCAGTTACCTGAAAGAAGAGGCCAACCCCCAGCTCCCCACCACTTCCTTTCAGGTAGTTGTAGAGAGCAATAACATTTCCCCTGAGCCTCGTCTTCTCCAGACTAAACAATCCCAGTTCCCTCAGCCACTCCTCAAAGGACTTTCCAGGCCCTTCACCAGCTTCATAGCCCTTCTCTGACAGGTTCCAGGGCCTCGATGTTGTTATGCTATATTGTGTTTTCAAATTGTATTATCATTGATTTTCATCTAGAAGTTAAAATAATGGTCGAAATCTTTCCTATTTCTGCTTGAGGTTCAGTATATTCTTTCTCTCCCTTTACACTTGGCAGAAAACAATTTCATTTGTATACTTCAAAAATATCAGGGAAAAAAAATGATAGTTTTATCTTTCTTCTATTTATTCTTGACTCCCTTCTTGCTTCCAAATAAATAAATAAAATACACTGGACATAAGGGAAATGGGATCTATTCAAAGATTACTTAGGTTTAAAACTTTATTTAAAGTAGAGGCTAGCTTCCCAGCTACCAAGGAAAAACAGTTCAGCATTTAAAGTAAAGAAAAGATGACTGACGTGCTTAAAGCAAACTGACATTAGATATATGGTTTACTTTGAATTCATCAAATATCATATCATATAATATAGCCAAGATTTAGAAAAACATTGGTGGAGCTCATAGGACATCTAGAAACAAATATGTATTTATTGGGAGAGTTTGAACAGACCTGACTAGAATCTTTCCTTTTGTTGTTGTTGTTGTTGTTGTTGTTGTTGTTGTTGTTGTTGTTGATTACAGGTTCATTTCTTTCTCTGAGAAAATGATAATAATTATAATAATGAATATACATATACACATACCTCCAAAGCTTAGAAACTATACACCAATTAACTAAAAAAAAAATGGAAATTAGTGGAAAAGTAGGACAGACTTTGTATTATGAAATGGGCCACTAGCAAATGAAGAAAATGGGAGAATAAATCTTCCTCAAATGTCAGATAATTATCTGATGTAGGCCACCATTTACCCTGTTCTGATTTTGCCTAAAATATATTAGTGTGAGCATCATTAGTGATAGTATATATTTGATAATGCTTATGTTATTCCAACATATGTTAAGGCTTATAAGTCTTCAGCCTTCCAAATGTTTGAGATGTTTTCCCAGAAACTCATCAGCGTCACTTTATTCACTATTTGGTTATACAATACACGTTTAAGGAAAGCAAACATGTAATTAAATCCACAAATCAGGGCATATGTTAAGTCCAGTTTCTTTTAATATTCCCAGTTTGGTTTTGAATAGCTTTAACTACAGTTACCAGCTGCTACCTTCATGAATTGTACAATTTTTTGTACTATAAACAGAAGTTTCATGACAAAATTTGCATAGCAGTTAACATTATTTATATTGTCAAAACCAGGAAGCTGGGTACCATTTCTGCCAGCATTCTTGCAGTTTTCATCTGCTAAGTTGGCTCAGTTTCAGGTAATTTTAGCCAGGTTCTACAGGGGTGCAATTTGGAAAACAAGGAAGTAAACAGATGAACATGGACGCTTCTCTGGCTAAAGGAGTCTTTCTGCTGATCCAAATGAGGAAACAAGAGATTAAATTTTAGAAAGCTTCAAAAAAGAGTGTATTGGGTTTACATGGCAAGGGTCTGGTAGAAGGGGGTCCTGCAGGAGTGACCTCTGTGAGCAGAGCCCAGCAGCTACCCCATGTCAGACCAGAGCCAGCTCCATTCAAATCCAGAAGAGACCTGCTGCCGGCCAAAGTTGAGCCAGTGAACAACGTTGGTTGGGCCTCTGGGAAAGCATATTGGAGGAAGGGGAATACATAAATAAATAAATAAATAAATAAATAATAAACAAACAAACTAAAACCTGCTGTGCAACAGCAGCTGGGAGAGTGAAGAGTGAGAACCTGTAGACCCCCAGGTCAGTGCAGCAAGAGGGCAGGAGGTGCTCCAGGCATGCAGCAGAAGTTCCCCCGTGGTCTGTGGAGAGGCCCCTGGTGGAGCAGGTTGTCCCCCTGCAGCCCATGGGTCCCACGATGAAGCAGATTGTTGTCCTGTGGGAGGGACCCCCAGCTGGAGCAGGGGAAGAGAGTGACTGCGGTGCTGCGGAGCTGCGGACTGAGGAGCTGCAGTGATGACGCATTAGGGACTGACTGCAGCCCCCATTCCCTGTTCCCCTGCACTGCTTGGGGGAGGAGGTAAAAGAGGGTGGGTGGGGGGAAGGTGTGTTTAGTTTATTTCCTTTTTTTCTCACTGCTCTAGCTTGTTAGTCATAGGTAATAAATTATATTAATCTCCCTATGCTGATTCTGTTTTGTCTGTGACAATAATTGTTGGGTGATTTCCCTGTCCTTACCTCAACCTTTGAGCCCTTTGCACTGTATTTTCTCCCCCTTTTCTTCTGAGGAGGGAGATTGAGAGAGTGATTGTGGTAAAGCTCAGCTGTCCAGCAAGGTAAAACCACCACAGTTGTACACAGTATTTTTTCTCAGCTAAATTGGAATGACTTATCCATTTTCTTTTTAAGAATTAGTGTTATTTTATTTGTGAATCTAGCATAGAAAATTTATTTATGTCCTGCCCAGTCTGGAGCACGGTGAAGTGAGGAGTTCATTGAAATGTTAAACCCTATGGCCTGGTCCAAAAGGACAAGGATAGAGATAGGCCTTTAAACCAGTGCAACCCATGATTTCAGTTGCATGTTATAGGAAGTACTGTAGCAGAAAGCCCTTGCTTCTAGCCAGACCAGAGGCAAGTGGAGGAGTTCATAGAATCACAGAATCATAGAATAACTCGTGTTGGAAGGGACCTCAAAGATCATCTAGTTCCAATACCCCTTCCATAGGCAGGGAAACCACCCACTAGATCAGGTTGCTCAGGGCCTTATCTAATCTGGTCTTGAACACCTCCAGGGATGGGGCATCCACAACCTCGCTGGGCAACCTATTCCAGTGCCTCACCACTCTTTGAGTGAAAATTTCCTTTTCCAAAACTTTTAGACATACGGTTTAATTTTTAGGTAATACTGTGCAGAGACAGGACTTGTACTTGATGACCCTTGTGGGTCCCTTCCAATTCAGAATAAACTATGATTCTATGATTCCATGATCTCCACACTTGACAAGCTAACAAACTGTTACATTTTAAAATTTGTATTCATATTACTTACAAAAGTATGTATTTAAAAAACATTTAAAAATCATCATAGCTCAGATATAGAATCATAGAATACCCTGAGCTGGGGTAAGGATCATCAAGTCCAACTCTTGGCACCGCACAGGTCTACCCAAAAGTTTAGACCATGTGACTAAGTGCACAGTCCAATCGCTTCTTAAATTCAGACAGTCTTGGTGCAGTGACTACTTCACTGGGGAGCCTGTTCCAGTGTGCAGCCACCCTCTCGGTGAAGAACCTCCTCCTGATGTCTAGTCTAAACTTCCCCTGCCTCAGCTTAACACCATTCCTGTGGGTCCTATCACTGGTAATTACAGAGAATAGGTCACCTGCCTCTCCACTCCCCCTCGGGAGGAAGTTGTAGACTGTGATGAGGTCCCCCCCCTCAGCCTCCTCTTCTCCAGGCTGAAAAGGTCCAGTGACCTCAGCCGCTCCTCATATGTGTCCCCCCCTAGGCCCTTCACCATCTTCATTGCCCTCCTCTGGACACTCTCCAACAGTTTAATGTCCTTTTTGTACTGTGGTGCCCGGAACTGCACACGGTACTCAAGGTAAGGCCGCACCAGCACAGAACAGAGCAGGACAATCACTCCCCTTGACCGACTAGCAATGCCGTGCTTGATGCATCCCAGGGTCTGGTTGGCCCTCCTGGCTGCCAGGGCACACTGCTGACTCATATTCAACTTGCTGTCAACCATGACCCCCAGATCCCTCTCTGCGGGGCTGCTCTCCAGCGTCTCGTCGCCCAGTCTGTACATGTATCCAGGGTTGCCCCGTTCCAGGTGCAGGACCTGGCACTTGCTCTTGTTAAATTTCATGTGGTTGGTGATCGCCCAGCTCTCCAATCCGTCCAGATCTCTCTGCAAGGCCTTTTCACCCTCAGCCGAATCCACAGCTCCTCCAAGTTTGGTGTCATCAGCAAATTTGCTCAAAACACCTTCTAGTCCTACATCCAAATCATTTATAAAAACATTGAAGAGGACTGGCCCTAAAATGGAACCTTGAGGGACCCCACTAAAGACCTTCTGCCAGCCAGATGTGACCCCATTTACCACAACCCTTTGAGACCTGTCTGTCAGCCAATTGCTCACCCATCGTATGATGTTTTTGTTTAGTTGTATGCTGGACATTTTGTCCAGTAGGATCCTATGGGAAACCATGTCAAAAGCTTTGCTGAAGTCCAAAAAGATCACATCAGCTGGTTTCCCTTGATTGACTAGATGGGTGATCTTACCATAAAAGGAAATCAGATTTCTTAGGCAGGACCTAACCCTTGTGAACCCATGTTAGCTGGGACCAATGACTGCATTGTCCCCCAGGTGCGCTTCAATAACTTCAAGAATCATCTTCTCCATAATTTTACTAGGCACTGACATGAGACTGAAGGCCTGTAATTGCTTGGGTCTTCTTTCTGACCCTTCTTGAAAATTGGCATAACATTTGCCAGCTTCCAGTCTACTGGGACATCTCCAGATTCCCAAAACTGTTGAAAAATAATTGAGAGAGGTCCCATGATGACGTCAGCCAGCTCTTTAAGCACACTGGGATGAATCCCATCTGGACCCATGGACTTGTATGGATCCAGCAAATCCTGCACATGTTCAGGGTCGCTTGGGAGTTTATCATTCCCACCGTCATGGTCCTCCAGCTCAGGGCACCCTGGGTCCTGAAGCCCATCATCAGCACTGAAGACTGAGGTGAAGAGGGCATTAAACATCTCTGCTTTGTCTACGTCCTTGTTTGTGAGGTGACCTTCCCCATCAAGTAGCGGACCTATGTTTTCTTTGGTTATCCTTTTTCTGTTCACAGGTCTAAAAAAAACTTTTTTATTGTCTTCCATGGCCAGCTTCAACTGTAGTTGGGCTTTGGCCACACAATTTTTCTCCCTACAAACACGAACAGCATCCCTCTATTCCTTCCTCGTTGCCTGACCCTCCTTCCAGAAGCTGTACACTTTCTTTTTTCGCCTAAGCTCCAGTAGAAGATCTCTGGTCAGCCAGGCTGGCCTTCTGCCCCGTCTGCCTGACTTCCGATATTTTGGAATTGCCTGATCTTGTGCTTTTAAGAGGCAGTGGTTAAAGACTGACCAGCACTGATGGACGCCAATACCTTCAAAAGCAGTTTCCCAGGGGACCTTGCTGACTAGTTCCCTGAGCAGCCTGAAGTCTGCTTTCCCCATATCCAGGGCTGAAGTTTTGGTGGCAGTTTTCCTTCTGTCAGCATAAATTCTAAACTCAGCCACTTCATGGTCACTATGACCGAGACGGACGCCAATTGCCACGTCTCCCACAAGACCCTCTCTGTTCTCCAGAAACAGGTCTAGGAGGGCACCATTCCTAGTTGGCTCCCTTAGCACCTGCACCAAGAAGTTATCATCTAGGTGCTTTATGAACCTCCTGGACTTGCTCATGTCAGCCATGTGGTGATCCCAGTTGATGTCTAGCATGTTGAAGTCTCCCATAAGGACAAGGGGAGTTGATCTCGAGGCATCTCTCAGTTCTGGAAAGAATAATTAATCGGCGTTGTTGTCCTGGCCAGGTGGTCTGTAATAGACTCCCACAACGACATCCCCTTTATTTGTTCGTCCCTTAATCTTTACCCAGAGGCTCTCAGCTTTGCCATCGCCAGCTTGAAGTTCTACATAGTCCAGTCCATGCTTCTCATACATTGCCACCTGGTCACCTCGCCTACCCTGCCTGTCCCTCCTGAAGAGCCTGTAACCATCTATTGCAACACACCAGCCACAGGACTCATCCCACCAGGTTTCACCTATGCCTATGATGTTTTAGCTGTGGGACTGGGCCAAGACTTCTAGCTCATCCATTTTATTCCTCATACTGTGTGCGTTTGTGTAGAAGTACTTCAAATACGCCTCACTACACACAGCACCTTGTGGAGCCGACTGAAGGACCTCACTAGTACACATTCCCTCTGATTCTAGCACACCATCCCTTAGCTCATCACTGGCATGCCTGGTTTTATCCCCTCCCCCCTTTGACTCTAGTTTAAGGTCCTATCAGCCCTGCCAACTCCTGAGCAAAAATCCGTACCCCTCTCTGAGAGAAGTGCATCCCATCTGGTGCCAGCAGGCCTGGTGTAGCGTAGACTTTCCCGTAATCGAAAAATCCAAAGTTCTTCCAGTTGCAGCAGTCCTGAAGCCATGTGTTAATGTGATGAGTCTGCTTGTCAGCATCGATCCCCACTATTGGAAGGACAGAAGCAAACACAACCTGTGCCCCTGATCCTTTAAGTAATCACCCCAAAGCCCTAAAGTCCCCTTTGATCGCTCTCAGACTTCTTGTTGCTACCTCGTCATTACCATCATGAAAGAACAGTAGTGGGTAGTAGTTGGTGGGCCGTATCAGGCGCTTGACTTTCTTTCAAAGTCTCTCACCTGAGCCCCAGGGAGGCAACAGATTTCCCTGTTGATTGGGTCCGGTCAGCATATTGGGCCCTCTGTCCCTTTCAGAAGGGAGTCCCCCATGACAATAACCCTTCTTTCTTTTTTGACAGATGATGTAGCAATGAGGAGGGTATGTTGCCTTGCCTTAGGCACCCTCTCCAACTGGGATGGGCTTTTGTTTACTTTGTTGTTCTGACTGTCATGTTCTAGACCATCATACCTGTTATATAAGGGTAGATAGGAAGGTGAGGTAGGCAGGGACAGGGCTCACCTACCACCCCGAACAAGAACCTGCTTCCATTCCCCCCCTTGGCCTAGGTCTCCTCCTACTGCCTGGCAGGATGAGGGAACTTTTGTCTTCTGCATAGCAGGAGACACTTGTGCTGTGGCAAGCTCGTGAGTCTGTCTCAGAGAGGGGAGAGTACACCTCCACCAGTCAATTTCCCTCTCTTGCTGCCTGATGCTCCTGAGCCTGCTCATCTCCTCCTGAAGCTCTGCTACCTGGCTGAGGAGCTCTTCAACCTGGGCACACCTACCAAAGGCATACCCCTCGCTGCTGCTGTCAGATACTGACAGAAGACTCGGGCACACCCTGCAGCCCAAGACCTGGACGGTGGTATGTTTCCCTGAGCCCTCTGTCTCAGTAGCCACATAGATGACTGTGGCTGGAGAGGCCACGAGATAGGGAGTATCTCCGTAGTTTTCTGCCTAGTTGATACCATGGCCAGGTTCCTCGCAAGCAGGTTACAAGTACCGAAGGGAAAGACTGCTGCAAAAGAGTAGTGAGGGGCCCTCCCTGCTCTCCCTGCCTGCGCAAACTGCCGTGACAACTGCTGCGCCCTGCCCTTCTGACGCATCATGCCCTGTTTGCCCATCCTGGTCGCCATGCTCCTGGTCGTTCGCGCTCCCTATGGGCTGCTTTTGAACGGCCGGGGAGGGGGTGCTGCCGGCTCCGCCTATGCCGCGTCAGCCTCCCTCGTGCCAGGTCCTGGCGGCTCCCTCGGCTGCTTTGAGTAGCCTCGATGCTGAAAAAAAGCCGTGCCAGTCTTGATCCCCTGCTCTGCTGCAGAACGTGTCTGCCCCAGAGCTGATCACCTTGTCAAGTGAATGCCAATATGGAACTGGAGATACAACGTTTTAGTATTTGTTTTCTTATATGACGTTTTATTATTTGTATGTGCTTTTATAAATAGTCATTTAACTGAAAAAAGACAAGGCAAGATGACATTTTTGTGTTTATATATATATATATATATATAGTACCAAGGTTTTGGTACAATTAACAGAATATAACCAGGAGTTTATTAACTCAGAAGAGCATCAAGAAAGTTTTTTATCTGTTCCAAAAATTTCTGTGAACCTGTGATTTTGTCTAAATAAGAAAGATCCTGTGACTTTAAGGGATACTTTCTAAGCAGATTTCTCTAAGGAAAGACAAACTTATAATGAAGAGCATAGATAGATAAATGAGATGTATTTGCCTCCAAACAGAGTAGAAGAATATATTATTGTTACATAATATTTAGAGGGAAGTTTATTCACTTTTGGTATTCAGGCAAACAAGATTTGAAAGAGGTTGCATGTTTTGGATAAACATTTTTTCAAATAATTTTAGTTTCTTAAATTATTCAGGGGTTATATCAGCTAACATTCCATTCAGTACATCCAGAGGACAACTTGATTAACTACAGTTGTGTGAAGCAGATTTGTCTAAGTACCAATTTGCTGTCAACCTGTCTGCCATCTCCATAAATTATGTAAGCAATTGTACAAAAGTAAATAGCATTTATGTTGATTTTCTGGGATGCATTCTATGAATTCATTTGATTATGATAAAAAGGCATTTTCCATGACTAACAACTTGTATAAAATTGGCAGAGATGCCAATTTCAAATAATTTAGTTATGTAATTATGCCTTTTTTATATATTTATGTCTGCTCAGCTACACCATCAGCAACTGAAGGACATATGCCTTCTGTGCCTTAACTACTTTGTAATTCAATAAATAAATAAGTCATAGAATCATTCAGGTACTTCCCTGGGTTGCATATTCCAATGCCATACAACCCTTGCAGTAAAGAAATTTATCCTCATATTCAACCTAAACCTCCCCTGGTGCAACTTGAGGCCATTTCCCCTCATCTTATCACTTGGTGCTTGGGAGAAGCACCCAAACCCCACCTTGATATAGCTCCCTTTGAGTTAGTTTTAGAGGGTGATAAGGTCTCCCCTGAGCCTCCTTTACTATAGGCTAAACCCCAGTTCCCTCAGCCACTCCTTGTAAGACTTGTTTTCTAGACCCTTCACCAGCTTTACTGCCCTTCTTTGGACATGCTCCAGGGCCTCAATGTCCTTCTTGTAGTGAGGGACCCAAAACTGAGCACAGCATTTGAGGTGTGGCCTCACCAGGGTACATGAGTACATGGGGACTCCCTGGTCCTTCCGGCAACACTATTCTTGATACAAGCCTGGAGGCTGTTAGCCTTCTTGGCTACCTGAGCACATTGCTGGC
The DNA here is from genome assembly GCF_011077185.1 of Oxyura jamaicensis. Taxonomy (NCBI): domain Eukaryota; kingdom Metazoa; phylum Chordata; class Aves; order Anseriformes; family Anatidae; genus Oxyura; species Oxyura jamaicensis. The sequence continues at coordinate 158,513,733 of NC_048893.1, forward strand.
TCATATTCAACCAGCTGTCAACTAACACCCCCAGGTCCCTTTCTGCGAGGAAGCTTTCCAGGCACTCTTCCCCCAGCCTGTGGCATGGCATGGGGTTGTTGTGCCTTGCTGAAATAAATAAAAATTATCTTGAAAATGGTACCAGAAGGAAAATTATGAAGCATAACCCAATGGTTTCCTTTATAAGATGATGTTATAAGAGGCTTCAGATGACATGCATTTATTGCACTTACGTATACTCCATAAGAAAAAATAATAACTATGTAGTGGATTTCACAGTAAGGTTTTTTTTTGTTGTTGTTGTTGTTTTGTTGACATTGTGTGTGGTTCTGAATAAAAGGTATCTTCTCAATCTATTTCCAGTATTTAGAATTCCACAAACAGCTAAAGGATATAAAGAAAAACCTTCTAGCTCAATTAAGTTGGTACACAATGCAATCACTAGTGTGATCCAAATACTAATGTCCTTCTTTCCAGGACTTTAGAAAGTTCTAAAGGTTCTAACAGTGTTTGAGGTTGAAGAATATGAATATATACATGTATTAGCTAGATGTAACCTTCTATATATGTGAATGTGACAGAGGAGGTTAGTTCTCTATTTTTCATATCTTTGAGTCTTCATATGATGAACTGAGTATCCAATGTCATCTACACTAATACTCCTTTACTTTATTATTGAACTGTCATTATGTCAGCATTGATATTTTGCCTCTATACTACATGGTGCACATTACCACTAAATCCTGTACCAGAATCAGACTATGTACATTCCATCGGAAAACAAACAAACAATGATATTGTAATAGACTGTTCTTTAATTAATAAAAATCACTCTGTTTCAAGATCACAAATCTACATCAGTCTTTCTGTATAAAAACAGGCTACAACTTTTATCATTTTACCCATACTGCATTTCATTACAGCAAATGTTAAATCTTTGTTTGTTTGTTTGTTTGTTTGTTTGTTTTTTGCCTCTGTGATCTATTCCTCTTCTGTTTACATTGCTGTTCTACTAAGATCTTAAAATAGTAGAGAAAGTCAAGCCATTGTATAAAATGAATACATAATATTTTGCCTATTCATACTTCCCTTGCTTTGTCAAGGATGGAACTACCAACACTACCAATTTTCTAAACATTAAGAGATTTAAAGTAACATAACAGAGGGAAGTAAAAAAAAAAAAAAAAAAAAAAAAAAAAAAAGCAAATGCTAATAAAAAAATCTCCTGATTACCCTGCTGATTTGGGAAAGGTAATTAGAGGAAAAAAAAAATAAAAAAGGAAAAAACATGTAGAACAGGATTAGTATCACCTGGTTTTGGAGGCCTACAGGTCTACACCTGAATCTAAGCTAGTCACCCTAAACTCTCTTTACTGTCAGTGAACACAAATAAGCACTTTTAGGAAACAATTTACCTGAAATTTTTAATATTCTTATTAGGGTTAGATAAATTCTGTTCTACAGATTCCTATTCTTATTCAACATTTTGAAAACGATAGTGCATATTTAGCAATCTACATATCACACTAACCCCATTTACAAAATTACTGTATCAATCAACACAAATATGACAGAGCTTGGATACCTAATTTAGTCAAAAGTTGTTCTCTCTCTCCATGCTGTTGTATTAGGTGCTGAGCATGGAACCCAAGAAGACTGTCATTTTTTTATTTAATAGCAAATCTTGATTTGCTATTAAATAAATCTAGATTTGATCTAAAATCAAATAGCAAATATTTTGATCTTATTGTGATCAGTCCTCTGACAGAGGATAAATTCAACACATGAAATCAGAAAATGCATTACTTTGAGATTTTCTAGGTTCGATATTTGGTCTTGAGCAGTGCATCCCTCTGAAACATAATGGATCCCCCCCCCCCCTTTTTTTTTTTTCTTTTCACAAGAAACCACACATAACAATCATATTTAGCATCATAATATGAACATTTAAAGTATTTGGAGTCTCCTGACAAGTTATTTTTGGATACTGAAGACAAGATAGAAAACTGTCCCAGGAGCAGAATTATAAATAAATAAATAAATAAATCTGGAAAGTATTCATATCATGTTTGATGATACATTATCATCAGTTTGATGAGATCTTTTATTTAATCAGAATGTGTACATTTAATATAATTTTGTAAGTAAAATTAAAAGCAAAGTTTTGAATGAAATTTAAAGTAGAACACTGCAATATTTTATTCTGTCTTCTTGCAGAAAAAAATGCATACAAAAACTTGTAATAAATCCATCATATTCAATATTGCATCATATAAGATAACTATATGAAAGAGAGAATGAGATATAAAACTTTTAACTCCAAATCTCTCTTCCTATACTAACTTCTTATAAAAAAAAAAAAAAATCTATGTAAACAGAACAATCTGTGATGGAATTTTCAGAGTTGTATTACAGCAATACAGATCATAAACAAAGTATGTAAGATAACTTTGCTTTTTACTCTATGCTCTACTGATATTTCCATCCTCTAAAAACAGAATTTTGAAACACAATTTTGAAGTAGGTTATATAGAGCTGTCTTTGTGTATTCTCATACACAAAAGTTTAAAAATTATAAAAAGCCCACAACATGAGCAAAAGGGAAATTTCAGTATTTCAATGATACTCTGAGAAAACTAACCAACAAAAATAAAACCTGAACATCTGAAATAAAGTTTTTAATTATCAAGATTTGATATGAATACTGATTGACCATTTATATTTTTGCTAATGTATTCTACAAACCTGAAACTGCAATTCCTTGTTATTGTTGAAAGTACATTATTACTTTTTCTGTGTCAACAGGTAATTAGCACCCTACATTTCACAGTGTTTTTTTTTATTTATTTATTTTCATTTGTTTTTGTTTGTTTGTTTGTTTTGTTTATTATTATTATTATTATTATTTGTTTCAAGCAAATTGTTAAACCATGTCATCTTCAATCTGCAAAATCAGTGTTGGAAACTTCAGGGATTTTTGCACTTTTCAAATCACATATTAAGTATAATAGTACCAGAGTTTAAATTTCAACAGTTATAAAGCTTCTGAATACCTCTGTTGTCTAGCTTATTGCACCAATTAATGTTGTCATACAGATGCAGATTCTTTGAAAATTTGAGCAATAGAAACTCCCTGTTCTGATGTGAATGATAAGCAAATTCCATAGAATGACATAAAGCTCATCAGTTAAGACCAAAGGGAAAAGTTTAAACTAACAATCATAGAAATCTTAAATAGAAGTATAAGGGAAACTACTTCTGGGGGTCTGTATTCATGGTGTTCATGCCACTTTTATGGATGCATTTCTGGGATACAAGAAACTCTGATTATTCATAAAGACAATTCCTACTTGAATGCTCTACATAGAGAAATTACAATTTTTTATATCCAGAGATATTGTTCCCATAGATACCATAATTCAGCCATTTTGTGTACATATATTAAAGAATATGTTTATGTGAGGGAGATGAGATATGATTTCTTTGGGAACCATAACTTTGCCTCTACTGACTTCTGTGTGTTCCAGATGTCAACTGCTATTTTGTATTGATATATCTTTTACCTTCTTTATTGCTTTGTATTTGCTGAATAGCATGCTGCATGCTGGTATAATGAAAGGACATTTTGTAATACTTTCAAGCTGGAGATAAGACAGAAGGTGGTAATGAGAGCCTAGATTTCAAGTCTCCACTCTTACAAGGTTGTTCACTCGTATGGAAAGCATGGAGTTGAAAGATCATTTCTACTTAGAGATCTCTACAACTGTATGGCCATGATCACTTTACTTTACAGAATTCACTAGTAAAAGCACTACACAACAGAATCTACCCTGAAGCCTTACACTGTTAGTTTTCATCTTCAATATAGATGGAAAAAAATAGAGGTGCAGAAGGCCAGAAAGGAACCATTCCAGTATCCTTGAACTAGTGAGAGTTAAACTTTTTTGACTGAAAATGAACAGTTTCAAATTTACATAAAGCTCATTTTACATCATAACATCTAAAGAAGATTTTAACAAAGCCTGTATATTTAGCAAGTAGCCTTCTCTCCACTATAAAAATAGTATAAAAGCTCATTAGAAGATTTACCTTCAGATTCAGTTGTATTTAAAAGCAAAGTGCTAAAAAGGTGTAAAAACAACAAAAAGGCAAAAGATTTACTTTTCAAATGTTCCAAATGACTGGAACATATTTCCTTACAGGATTTAAGGATAAGGACCTATATCATTTTTACTTTATTAATTTTATTTTATTTATTATTTTATTTTATTTTATTATTATATTTTTATTGTTTTTACATTTGAAGTAATGTAAAAATGAAAACAAAAATATATTTTTGTTCCCTATACATGTGTATACCATATTCACACTCAATGTGATGGACATATCAGCCTGTGGCTGCCAGCGCCTCCTGTAACCCCACTGAACTTTGCTTTGCAGATGCACAGTGAAATCTATTTCTTCTGTGGAAACAGATTCCAATACAAAAGTTTGTAATGGGCAAGTGAAATGGCAAGCCAATTGTCCCACTATGAAAATTATGTACCTTCATACTATGGAAATAAAAGTACTAGTGAAGAAAAGAAGCAACTATATTTCTACATTTCTATATTTCCAGATTGTTAATATGATCACCCAGATGATGGATTCCAGAACTTCTGCTAAATCTAAGCGTATAGATCCACTACCCACCAAGTAAGCTTACATCCAACCCCAATAACCTGTGGGGGCCAAACAGAAATACAAGAATTCAACGCTCCTTTGCCTTACTAAATTTATAAATTCATGCTATGTGTGGAGCAAGCATAAACTAGGAAAATACTAGCCAGTTGGCCATGGTTAGCTGCTCTCCTCACCCCACTTCCTAACCTCTAGATACCTCTCTCCTCATATTATTACTGTAGATTATACCCTGTGCCTTCAGTAAGGCAAGTGATACAGGATACTGGGGTCAGAGTGACCTTTTTTTTTTTTTTTTTTTTTTTTTTTTTTTTTTTTTTTCTACTATTCCTTCCTTCTTACTATGCTATGGTGTGGGTCTTCCAAATCCTTTTGTGGATATACTTTTGCATGAATCCTCTAGAGTCTGCAGCCCCTTTGACGGTGCATCCATGGAGAACCTCCTACTCCTCTGACCTTGTTCCTTCTGTTGCCTTGTCTCTTTCCCCTCCCTTTCTCCAGCATTTTCTGCCTTTTCTTTAATGTGTTTTCAATGAGGTGCCAAAAATTCCTCCAACTAGCTCAGCTTTGGCCTGAGTTGGGCTAGCCCATTGCTGAGCTGGCAGGAACTGGCTGTGATGGGCAAAGGCCCGTCTTACTATTTACAACTAATACACTAATAAAATTCTACATGGCTTGTATAACCCCAAGCCCAAACAAATATATGTTCCCACCAGTAGGTATTTATTTATTTATTTATTTAGCTCAAAGTTCAATGCCGTGTTTATATATTTCATGCATGTTCAAAACTAGTTACACTATATCAAGCAGTCATTACGTTAAACTATAATGTAGTGGCCTTTCCTGTTTGGGAAATGGATCTACAAAAATAGCTTAAAGAAAAGCTAAATGGCATACGAGAACATAACATGGAATCATTGTTCTATATTCAATTTGCAAATACATCATAATGAGCCTACAAAGATGAGCTCTTCCTTGTAGTAAACATTATCAAAAATACTCCTGTTGACATTCTTCAGAGGAGGAAGATTCAGAGAAAGGTTATCAGGATGTATCCCATAATAATTACAGTGAACCATTAAAGTCTTGACATTTAACACTCTGTGGTATTTGCCATTAGTGAGGTATTTGCAGTTCCCCTATGCTTGGAATGGGGACTACTGCAAATACCATATGAAGTTTAACTGCCATCAGCGTTAAATGTCAAGATTTTAATGGTACTCACTCTACATGTTATATGAATTTAGTACTGAAAATGTTTAATAAGTTCAAGTTCTGAACTAAGTCTGTTTTGTTGCATCCTATATTTTATCTTCTATTTTTATGTCTTTAAGTCACACTTTACATTTCTTTTAGATTTACAGAAACTTTTGAAGAATAGATTAAAATTAATTTAAACCTACTGAAGATACTTGACTGGGGAATAGTCCTACTGCAATATAATGATCCAGTTCAAAAGTGAAGGGAATCGCTCTCATTTTGAGACACAGAGTCTGAATGAAACTTATGGACAGTCAAAGATAGATCAAAATTTGTGCTTCACTTAAAGAAAAGCACATTAGTATGGAAGCAATGAACAATAATAGTAATTAGTGAAAAATTACAATTTTTTGTTGTTGTTGTTGTTCACTTCAGATAAAAGTTAAGGCTTAATTTTAGAAAATTCAGTGGATGGATGTTGACCTTCCTGTCCATTGTGTCCTGCCTGTAGAATCATAGAATCATTAAGTTTGGAGAAAACCTTCTAGATCACTCAGTCCAACCATGCCCCTACCACCGATATCACCCACTAAACCATGTCCCTAAGTACCACATCCAACCTTTCCTTAAACAGCTCTAGGGACAGTAACTCCACCACCTCCCTGGCCATGTGTTGCTCTCACTTTGACCCAAAGGTCCTGCTCACAGCATATATCAGAATTTATCATGAGCGGTATGTTAGCCAAAAGCTGAGCAGAATTGTGTGGAGACGTCTTTTTGTTAGATCAAGGTTGCTAAAAGTCCTGTCCAACCCGATGCCAAACACTTCCAGTGACGAGGCATCCCCAACTTCTCTGGGCAACCTGCATCAGTTTCTTACCACACTTACTGTAAAAAAAAAAAAAAAAAAAATCCAATATCCAATATATCCAATGTATATATGCACAATGATGCAAACTTACATTATTAGTGACTAGTGTCAGGAAATTTTTTGCCTCCCAGAAGAATCCTAACTGATTTCAGTGAGTAGGATAGACAGCAGTTAAATGTTGACGTCGTTTTTTTTTTTTTTTTTTTTTTTTTTTTTTCTCATATTTTCTCATTAGTATACACCATCATAACTCCACACCAAAGAGAGACAATTATTCATTTTCTCCTGAGTTTTATGCTGCTCATTACTATAACACACAAAGATTTCATAAACACTAAAACATGGGTTGGACTGTATTATCATACTGACTTGTGACTATCCAGAGAGATTGAAAGATTTAAGCCAGAATTGTCTGAATTATTTTCAACTTTGACACCTACCTTACAATCCCTTAGCTGTTTCTTCAGAATGCTTATTGCAGAATATCAAAACACATCAAAAGTTGAATACAGAACAGAGTACAACTGTTGTTGTGAACACTTAACATTTGCAAAAGAGCTGCATTAAATCTCAACACAGGGAAAAAAAATCAGCATGAAGACATTGACTAAGTGTTATATTCAAAACAGTTAAATGTCTTCCACAACTGGGACTTACAGTTTTTGGCTAGCACATATTTACTATCATTATTACCTTGTTAACCACATGTTTATTATTTGGAATTTTCTGTGCTGCTATTAGTATAACACTACCAATCTCCAGAACAGCTTGCAGATAAGCAGATGATGCTGTGGTGTGCAATCAGTGTTGTAGTAGAACTATGAAGAATTTCAAAGAACCCTCTCTGGAGCCTTTCCTGACCTTGAGAACCAAAAGCTGTTGTGGTGCACAACTGTCACCTCATATTGGACAGTATGGATGAGTGAAAAGCAGAACATATTAGTATCACTGAGATAATGAACAAGATACCATATCTGTGTTTTCAGTTGCCACTTGTGTATACATATGGACAGAATTATATTAGCAAATAATCTGGTGTCAGTTTCCACAGTATTGCTTTATTTCACAAAAATCTAATATCAGTGATGATAAAAGCATGACCCAAAGTGTAGCCACTCTAAAAAAAAAAATTACATAAATACTTGGTTACTTCTAAGGGTGAGTGATCTGAGCCTTTTCTGGTTAGAGAGGCTAGATCTACACTAAACAGTTCTGGGCAATATGTTCAAGTTCTGGGATACTGCTTTCTATGCTGTTAAATAATTGCATTCTTTGGCATAGTTTGGGCTCATTTCAAATTTCATTTTTCCAAACAATATATGGACAATATTTGAGTAATTGCAGTAAGTAAAATCATGTAAACAACACACAACAACATAAATAAATAAATAAATAAATAAATAAATAAATAAATAAACACAACTTCGGCATGCTATCTTTCGTGTAGTCCTCCAATATTGTCCTAGCAAATCCCAGGATAGTGTCACAGGGCACTTACAGATGACAAAGTACTAACACCAGCAAATATATCTGTGTAATGATTATGTAATTCACTGACCAGCATGCCAGCACTAGAGCATACACAGAACAGGGGATCAATTATCTTCTGCACAAATTTGCTCCTGTATATCAATAGCTGTGCAGGCACATGACCTGACTAGCTTTTTTAGCATATGCCATGTCACTTTGCTGCAAGGCTGTAGGACGGTCCACTTACTGCATTGTTGCTGCAGACTTTTGTTTCACACATACCCAAAATGGTTTCTAACTGAGTCTGTGTAATGAGCTTTTTGATGTGGTATTATGAAAAAACAAAGGGATCTCAAACGTTGAGGTTGTCTGATGCTTGTTCAACATTCTTATTTTTGTTTTATCTCCAAACCAACACCTACACTTTTTCAGTGTTATTCTTCCTACTGATTTTCAGTCAGAATCTGAAATGTTAATCTTGAACATTCTAATCAGGCCTTATTAAAACATATTCCTGTCTGGTAATAGCACAGATAATAGAAGTTTCTGCTTTGAAAGAAAATGATAAACAAGTTTCTAGGTGAACCACAGCTTATTTAGAAACATGAAAGTAGTTAACAAAAGGGAACAGACTATCTTTCTTAATGGAGTAGTCTATAATAAATTTCCACTTGGTTAAAAGAACAAGTCAGTAAGTCTTAAGTTTTATAAACTCACTTGAGAATGTAATTTCACTGCAGCAATAAAAAGTGGGAAATACTGGCAGACAACAATGTATCCTGTTTGATAAAGCTGTGTTTTCAGAATTGGAGATATTGGCACAATAAAACATGGGAGGAAAAAAGCAGGACTACAGTTCATAACAGATAGTTGGTAATAGGATATATGTTACCAATGAAGATGTACACAAAGAAGAGAGTGGTTTAATAACAAATCAACATTTGATAGAATTTTTATTTATTTATTCACCCATTCATTGGATTTTGGATAACATTGAAAAGTAGAAATAAAATTATTTTAAAATTCATGTCCATCAAAACATCCATTATATTGAATATTTGGTCTTTAAAGAGAATTGGGGGGGGGGGTGTTAAAAAAAAAAAAAAAAAAAAAAAAAAGCCAAAATGCTGTTTAGCAATCAGTTACTGCAAGGGGCATATGAAGGAAGCAACTATAACAAACACACACACACCAGATTAAAGGGTAGACCAATGCTTGTGATGTTGGGATGAGTGTCTGCTCTAGATTGCCTGATAGGAAGAAGTAAATGGTGTCTTCTTCAGAAAACTGGAAGAAGCTTCATATTTGCAGTTCCTCAAGGGGAACTTGAACCTAATATCTGCTGGAAAGACAACTACCATGGCACAAGCAATGCAGAAGGTTTCTGCAGTGCATTAAGGGCAACTTTCTGATGCAGATGATCAAGGAAATGACAAGGACAGGCACTCTGCTACACTTGATACTTACAAATGAGTAAGAATTAGTTAGGACTATGAAGACTGAGGCAGCCACAGCTGAAGTTGACCATGAAATAGTGTCATTCAGGATCCTGAGAGGAAGGTAGAAGGTAAAAAGAAGGATCAAAATTCTGAATTTCAGGAGAACAAACTTCCATTTATTCAAGAAAGAACCCATAGGAGATGGTCTTGGAGAGAAGAGGGTCTCAGGAGAAGAGCTGGTTATTTGCAAGTATCACAGAATCACAGAATTGTAGGGGTTGGAAGGGACCTCAAAAGATCATTGGGTCCAAGTATCTAATCCTTTAAGCTCAACTTTAGTCCCACATGCAGAAATTCAAGCAAAGGTAGCCAGAGGCTTGCATGGATGAACAAAGGGCTCCTGAGAAAACTCATATATTAAAAAGAAAACATATAAGATGTGGAAGGAGGGTCAGGTAACCCAGTAAAACTATAGAGGCACTCTTTAGCATTCAGAAATGGGGTTAACAAAGCCAAAGCTCTCCTGGAATTGAGATTGGCAAAGAAGGAAAAGGGTAACAAGAAAGGTAGAAACCTTTCTATAGGTGTATGAGCAGCAAAAGTTAGATGAAGGGAGCAGGGAGCCTAGTGACAATTACCTTCTTTGTCTTGGTCTTTCTTAGTAAGACTGGCCTTCAGGAATCTCAGGTGCAGAGAAAGGTGGCTAATGCCATTTCAGTGACACTCTTGATTATGTTTGAAAGATCATGGTGGTTGCGGCAGATTTCTGAGAACTGGAAGAAAAGAAATGTCACTTCTTTATTCAAGAGGGAGGATTCAGGGAAATAAAAGCCAGTCAAGCTTCACCTCAGTCTGTGGGAAATCAATGAAGGAAATCTTTTTGGAAACTATTTACATGCAGGTGACTGTCAAAAGTCAATATGGATTTATGAAGTGGAAATCATGCCTGATTAACTTGATAGCCTTTTATGGGGAAAAGGAAAAAAAAAAAAAAAAAAAAGGACTAGCTCAGTAGATGAGGGAAAAGTTTATCTTGAATCTAGTACATCCCCATTGGCTAACTGAAGAAATACAGATTAGGTAAGTAGATAAGTGAGGTAGAGCAAGTCAAATAAAGAATCACAAAAATAATTAATGGACTGGAGCATCTGTCCTTTGAGGAGAGACTGAGGAGAGATGTGACTGTTCAGCCTGGAGAAGAGAAGGTTCAGGGGGATGTCATCAATGCATATAGATACCTGATGTAGGAAACTAAAGAAGATGGACTCAGACTTTTCTCAGTGGACACAAATTCTGCTTAAACATACAAAAAAATCACTTTTATCTGTGACGGTGGTCAAATGCTGGAAAAGACTGTGTAGAGAAGTTGTGGAGTCTTCATCCTTGGAGAAGCTGACTGGACATGATGCTGAGCAACCTGCGGTAGTTGATCATGGTGTGAGTATGGGGATTAGACTAAATAAGATCCAATGATTCTGTGAAAGTTACTGTGTCCTTAACAGGTTGAAGGCTAAACAAAAATCTATGAAACAAATAAAAATCAAAATGACTTATCCTTCAGTGAAGCTTATTTTCAAGGATCAAAAGAAAGCAACCAATATTAATGTAAAAATATGTCAACTGGAGAAAATAGGTGACTCGGAAATTGGTTTACTGAGCCATGCCAAATTGTTCTCCCTCAGTTTAAAGAAAAGTGTTACTTTACACAGGAGAAAAGAAATCCATTCTTTCCCCTGAGGTTTTTAGAAGGAAGATTTAGAATACAGGAGAAAGCATAGGGCTTGAAGACTGTTAAAATACCAATACCAGATGTGATCCAGTCTGCTTAACTTTATACATCATCATGCCAAAATTTTGATGTGAGTGATCCAGTTTCATAGAATTCCCATCAGAATCAATGGAGAGATACAGACACCTATCTTCATACATTCTTTCTCTGATTTACTCAATGTGAAAAAAAAAAAAAAAAAAAAAAAAAATGTATCTGCATCTGCCTTCTTTAGTTTTCTCTTCCAGAGAAAGCTATCTTCTCAATTTATCCCTAATTCACTCCCAAAATACAGGAAACTCAAGAACAGATTTGAAGCTTATTTGTTTATTTTTTCTTTTAAATATTGTTTATACTGCATATAAAAATCAACAAAAAAGTAATAAAAATAATTTTTAAATACTAGAAAGAAATGTGACTTGTTTTACTTAATAACATAAGCATTTAGCATCTGTCACCCAATCAGCATAGTCATCTCAGAATATCAGAATATCATATTAGAATATCAGTTTAGGGGAGAGGGAAGAATCTGACTTTTCATGACATTCTTTTCCATTAATCTCAAAGTTGTGGAAATAAAGAGTAAAAATAAATAAATAAATAAATATTTGTTTATTTAAGTTCAGGCATAGCATGAGGTCTTAGACCTCTTAGAATTATTTGTGTACTCTGTCACTTAGTCCTGTTGTCTCTTGTGCAATAGAGATAAGCTGTAGTTCTTTGCAATTCCTTTTCTTTCTCCATCCCTTCTTTCTCCTCAAATTTTCACTGCAGCTCCATCCAGCCATATGATATAACTATGCTATACTATACCAGTCCAAATGTAAGCTGGGCAAGAAACAGAAACTCACCTACTGTGTTCTTCAGGTCCTAAATCCTTGACCATAATGTCATTGCATCTTTTATCTTGCATCATGATTTCTCCATCCTATTAGGAAAAAATTATTTCAATCTCAAATTTGACTGAAAAAGCTTCATGTCACCACGATAGCCTTTGTTCACATTTTTCATAATTGACAACTTTCTTTCCAAAATTTTGCAATAAGAAATACTGCTTTCTTACTACATGGTAATTTGTCAAAATAATGAGCCAGAATAAAATGTGCAGTGTCCTGGAAATGAGTTCAAGGGTGTCCATGTGTTCATTATTTCTCCGTCACTGAAGAACACCTTGTAAAATGAATTATGTTTTCAAACTCCACAAAAGTTTTTTGTTTTTTGTTTTCCTTTTTTTTTTTTTTTTTAATAGTTATTGAAGAGGTATTAAAAATCAAGAAATAGGAAGTATTTAACAACATCTCATTTGTCTTAAGGAAAAGGAGACTGAAGTATTTGTTATAGCTGTGCAATCTGACTAAAGGATTAGTTTCTAACGTGGAAAGAGAAACAAGGCTTAAGTAGAAAAGCAGAAAATCCTATCCACAAAACCAATGATAATGAAATGTAGAAGCAAACAGTGGATATTCAGATGAGATACATATAAAATGAAAAGCAATTTCAGAGAAGTAGGAATGCCCTTGTTTTAAGAAAAATAAAAAGACCTTTTGATTAGTCAGCTTTCAATTTCCTTCACAGTTTAACCTAGGATATCAACTTTACAGTCACTAACTAAAGCAGCATTTAAGCGTTTCAGGGTGGAATAAGACTACTCTTTTACTGTTCAATGAATAACCAACAGTTGTAACAGTGGCAACCAGAGAAATCACCTTAGGAAACAAACTTAGTGCAATAAAATGCTAGGTGATGGTGAATGTTTAAGGTCTTCTGATCTTGTGAAGTATAAAATACTCTGGAGATTATGGTGCATGTAAAAACCTGGAGCATGTTAAGTACACTGGAATCCATAAAGCACTCTAATGAAAGTGCAGCTTAAATGTTAAACAGTTAAATTACAACATATAATTTTCAACATCAAATTTAGGAAATTTTATTCATTAAGGAATAGTTGAAAAAGATTGCAGTCATCATTTGCAATAAAAATCTAACCTGGCTGAAATTCTGAATGAGTACAGATTTTCAAAACACTAAAAAAAGAGTAGAGTGAGATATTAAAATGTATACATTGCTATGTTTTTGTTGTTGTTCTTGTTTCATTGTTTTGTTTAGAATAGAATAGAATAGAATAGAATAGAATAGAATAGAATAGAATA
>NC_048893.1:158527320-158545042 GCF_011077185.1 Oxyura jamaicensis
TAGAATAGAATAGAATAGAATAGAATAGAATAGAATAGAATAGAATAGAATAGAATAGAATAGAATAGTTCAGTTGGAAGGGACCTACAAAGATAATCTAGTCCAACTGGCTGACCTCTTCAGGGCTAACCAAAATTTTAAGAATATTATTGGCATTGTCCAAATGTCTCTTGAACACTGACAGGCATGGGGCATTAACCACATTTCTAGTAAATCTGTTCCAGACTGATTCTGTTTCTGTTTCTGTTTGTTTTATTTTGTTTTGTTGATTCCATACATGCATTCAGGGCATACCAGTCCAGATGCACTGAAAACTGTATTTTTGACATAATGTTCTAAGCTGACTAATATTTTTATTTCTTCCTTAAATGAAGGGTTGTGCTGAAACTGTTAGGTTATGTTCATCTTCACAAACAAGAAGGATCACAGAGGAACAGCAATAAGAGTAAGGCAATAAGGGAGATGAGTCCCTGCTCACATTGAGCCTACTACAGTTAACCAGTTCCCTTTATACAGAGCTGCTCTCTAGCCACTTTTCTCCCAGACTGTATCTTTATCTGTCATTATTACATACCAGGTGCAGAACGTGGCATTTTTCTTTGCTGAGCTTCATGCTCAACAATGGGTGATTTCTCAGTGTGCCAATCTATCTAGATTCCTCTGCAAGGTGCCTTGTTCCTCTAAGGAGTTAACAGCACCTTCCAGTTTAGTATCATCAGCTGTCTTCAACTCCTTCATCCAGACCATTGATGAAAATGTTGATTCTGGCATTAGAATAAAGTTCTGAGGAAATGTCGCTAGTGACCGGCTGCCAGACAGATGTTGTCACATTCACTACAACCCTTTGAGCTCTACCACTGAGCCAGTTCATCACCCACTGTAGCATGAGTCTGTTTATCTCACAATAGCTGACTGTGCAGAAATAAGTTGTTGATTTTTTGGTTTCCTTCCAAGATACTTCTGCAAAAAGAATAATAATAATAATAATAAAATGCTCAAAATAATAAATAATCATCATGTGCCTAAAAGGTGTGCTATATCAAGTGATTTATATTTTCAGACATTACCTGAGTCTCACTGAGACAGTTTTTTTGTTTGTTTGTTTTCTATACAAGCATAAGGATGACCTCTATAGAATTTTCCAGTTATTTTTAATATTAGCTTTTATTTTTATTGTTATTTTTTGTTTGTTTGTTTGTTTGTTTTCCTAGATCTGGTAAAGAACCAGAATTTCATTCTCATTCACTTTCAGAACCAAATTTTTATGAAAGTTGAATTCAAAATATCTGTGTAAAAATATTGAAGCTACTGGACTTACAGAATCACAGAATCATAAAAGGGGCTTTAAAGATCTTCTAATTCCAACCAGTCTGCGATGGGCAGGAACACTTCCTACTAGAGCAGGTTGCCCAAAGCAACCTGGCCTTGAACACTTTCAAGGATGGGGCATTCATAACTTCTATTTGCAGCCTGTTCCAGTGCCTCACCGTAAACAATTTCTTCCAAAAATCTAATCCAAATCTACCCTCTTTCAGTTTAAAACCATTACTCCTTTTCCTATCACTACACTCATTGCCTGAAAAATCGTGCTTCCTCAGTTTTCCTGTAGGCGCCCTTTAGGTGTTGGAAAGTTGCTACAAGGTTTCCCCAGACCCTTCTCTTCTCCAGGTTGGACAATCCTAACTCCCTCATTTTGTCTTCACAGGAGCGGTGCTGGGTGCTCTGTTCCCTTGATCATCTTTGTGGCCCTCCTCTGGACTCGTCCAAATACTTTAATGTCCTTCTTGTGCTGGGGGCCCCAAACCTGGATTCAGTACTGTAGGTGGGGTCTCACGAGAACAGAGTAGAGGGGGCAATCACCTCCCTTGACCTGCTGGACACAGTTCTTTTGATGCAGCTCAGGATACTGTTGGCTTTCTGGACTGCAAGTGCACATTATACAAATGAGACTTCAGTGTCTGTCCAACTTATAGCCCAGACTGATGTCACTGTACATCAGTCTGGGCTATACACTGTACATATACACTGTACATGTCACTGTATGGTGGTTTTACTTAGGTGGGCAACCAAGCTCCTCTACAACAGCTCTCTCACATCCCTTCCTCAAAGGGGAAGGGAGAGAAAATATGATGAAAAGGGCTCAAAGTTTGAGATAAGGACAGGGAGATCACTCAACTATTATGATGGGCAAAACAGGCTCAGAGTAGGGTGAGTAGTAAAATTCATTTCCTATTTCTAGCAAGCTAGAGAAGTGAGAAACAAAGGAAAGAAACCAAGAACACCTTCCCCCAGTCACCCTCTTCCACCTCCTCCCCTCATGCAGCTCAGGGGAATGAGGAATTGGGGCTACAGTCAGTCCCTAACACTTTGTCTCTTCCACTCCTTCACAGTCACTCCCTGCCCCTGCTCCACATGGGGTCCCTCCCATGGGATGCCATTCTTCCCAAACTGATCATGCGAGAGCTGCCCGCAGGCAGCAGCTCTTCAAGAACTGCTCCCACACGGCTCCGTACCATGGGGTCCATCCCCCAGGAGCAAACTGCTCCAGCACAGGTCCCCCACGGGCAGCAGCTCCCCTCAGGCCCCCTGCTCCTGCGTGGACTCCTCTCCATGGGCTACAGCTCTGACCTGGGGCCTGCTCCTGCGGGGGCTCTCCATGGGCCGCAGCCTCCTCCAGGCCACATCCACCTGCTCCACCGGGGACTCCTCCACGGGCTGCAGCGTCGAGATCTGCTCCATGTGGGACCCATGGGCTGCAGGGGGACAGCCTGCTCCACCAGGGGCCTCTCCACAGCCCGCAGGGGAACTTTGGCTACAGTGCCTGGAGCACCTCCTGCCCTTCTGCACTGACTTTGGTATCTGCAGGGCTGTTTCTCCCTCCTCATTCTCCCAGCTGCTGTTGTGCAGAAGTTTTTTTTTGTTTCCTCAAATCTTCTCTCACAGAGGTGAAAACAACATCACTTGTTGTTTCAGCTCTGAGCAGCAGCGGGTCCTTTTGGAGACGGCTGAAACTGGCCCTTATCTAACATGGGGCAGCTTCAGGATTCTCAGAGAAGCCACCCCTGCAGCCTCTCACTACCAAAACCTTGCCACGTAAACCCACTACAAACTGACTCTGGCAGAAGAGAGAAAGGAAAAAACAAGCTGATGATGCTGGAAAATTAATTTTGCATTTTAAAATTTAAATTGCATTTTTAAGTCTAGATATTTTTTGTTGTTGTTCCAAAAGACTAACTACACTTCATATAGAAATCCATATGCTGTTTTGTTGTTTTGTTGTCATTTTTCTCTTTTCCTTTAGAGAGTTTACTTGGTTTGCTTGATTTGTTTATTTATTTTATTTATTTTATTTTATTTATTTTATTTTATTTATTTTATTTATTTTATTTCATTTTATTATTTTTTATTAATTTAATTTAATTTAATTTTTAAGATGAAACTCTTTAAATTATAAACTTATTTAAATAAGAATGTCATCTGAACAAAGACCTAGTATGGTAGATATTTTGAATTTTCTATGAATTTACTTTTTGTATGAACTAAATGGAACTAAAATCATAACTAACTTTAAATGCAGCATCAGAATAATAAATAAATAAATAAATAAAGGAAATGAAAATGAAAAACATAGAATGAAAAGAAAGGCCAGGGTTAATTGGAAGCTCCCTATGTCAGACAACTCTGTAAGCTGAAAAAAAATTAACAGGACAATTTCACCTCAAACTAAGCTGTTTTTGACAATTTGGGAGGGGCTTATAAAATCTGTTTTTATTTTTCAGTCCTTAGTTTTATTTTTCTTTCACACTTTCCATAAATCTTTATTCCTATCTTTATTTTTATCTTATAAACTTTCTTTTCTTCCTTGTTCTTTCTTCTGAGGTTGTTGTATATTCCTTTCCTCTAACACAAATGTTCAGTGTTTCGTGACCCTCATCTTCCTCCCTCAACGGTTTTATTTAATCTTACCCTCTTCCTCCTGTGGTACAGTTTATCCAGTCACTTCCCCACTGTGTTGAAGTATCCCCCCAATATGAGCAGACTGTGCCTCAGAGGAGGGCCTCTAGTATCACCAATGTTACCTGCAACGCATACCAAACCTGACTGCACAGTAACAACTCAGGAATCTATTTTACA
Organism: Oxyura jamaicensis; assembly: GCF_011077185.1. Classification (NCBI taxonomy): domain Eukaryota; kingdom Metazoa; phylum Chordata; class Aves; order Anseriformes; family Anatidae; genus Oxyura; species Oxyura jamaicensis. The sequence goes on from NC_048893.1 coordinate 158,531,455, forward strand.
GTTATGACATAACTATGTAATTTAAATAGTAAGATGTTAAGCGGTAATCATTTGGGTTCCAAGACTTATGAGAAAACACAAGCTTATCTTTGGATGTAGTAGGAAAGCAAATAAACATCTTGATTTATTCAACAGTTTAAAATTAAAATCAGTTTACTAGCTCTTACTTTTTTTAGGGTAGAATCACAAAACTATTAGGTATAAGCAGTTCAGGAATAAAGTAGAATGTTCAAGATAGATTAATCAGAGGAATTTCATGTTTGGGGGGGGGGGGGGTTATGTGTCATTTTACATAAAGGTAAACTAATTAAGTCTAAACAGATCATTGCTCATAATTTGACTAAGAAATCTTTAGAACTACTGCATCAACAGTATAGTATAATTCTTACCTCATTGGTACAGAGAATGATCTTGAATAAGTGCATCTGTATAAACTTAAGTGATAGTGATAGCTCCATGGTTTCTACTTCTGATTCTCTAATAGCCAGCTATAAATATTCTTTCTGCTACTCCAAATCTTTAGAGGTGTTCATGAAAAAAAAAAAAAAAAAAAAAAAAAAAAAAAATAACAAAAAAAACTAATCAAAAAAAAAAAATTTTTAAAAAAAAAAAAAAAAAAAAAAAAAAAATCAGTTTTGAAGTACAGAATGCCATCTAGTGGAAACATGTAAGAGGCACAAGAGTCAGAACTACTGCTCCAGTTAAGCACTATTGTCCCACTGTCTATTCGTGCTTTGATTAATGAACACCTGACATATTGGTGAACTTCATTTCTAACTAACTCTATCCAAACATTTGAGACAGTGTCCTAGGGCTTCTTATAAATTATTGAAATTAATGGGATTAAGCAGAACTATTTTGAAAGCTTTGCCTGAAATATTAGGGTCTATTTATTGAAAGCTAACTTCGAACATTAGAAGGCCAAGATCTTAATTAACTGCTCACTGAGACATTACAGAGTACCTCGCCCTCCACAGATATCTCCTGTGGCTTCAGGGTTTTTCTTCACTGGGACGTGCAAGAAAATACTGGCAGTACTTTCTATTCTTCCACTGATGTATTAAAAAAAAAAAAAAAAAAAAATGAAAAAAGAATTTTAATAGAAACACAGAATGGCTAAGGTTGGAAGGGGCCACTTCTGGTCATTTAGTCCAACCCCCCTGCTCAAACAAGGACATCTAGAGCTGCTTGCCTAAGACCATGTCCAGGCAGCTTTTGAAGCTCTCTCCAAGGCGGGAGACTCCACAACCTCTCTGGACAACCCATGCTCAGTCAGCCACACAGTAAAGGGTTGCCCAATATTCAAACAGAACCTCTTATGTTCTGATTTGTCACCATTGCTTCTTGTCCTGGCACTGAACACCACTGAATAGAGGCTAGATCCATCTTCTCAGATCTCTCCTTTCAGGTATTTATATACATTGACAAGATATTCTACCCCCTCTCTGTCCCTCTGCACCATGCCCCACACACACCTTTCCTCATAGGAGAGACACTGCAGTCCCTTCATCATCATCTTTGTGTCCCTACTTTGGACTCTGTCCAGTATGACCATGTATCTCTTGTACTGGTGAGCCCACAACTGTACTCCAGGTGCTACCTCACCAGTGCTGAGTGAGGTATCCTGAGTGAGGGGAAGGATCACCTCCCTCAACCTGCTGGCAACACTCTATTAAACTCAGCCCAGGATACCATTAATGTTCTCTGTGGCAAGGGTACATTACTGTCTCATGTTCAACTTGGTGTCCACCAGGACTTCTAGGTCCTTTTCTGGAAAGTAGCTTTCTAGCTGGGTGGTGCCCATCATTTACTGGTGCATTCATTTCAAAGAGTAAAAATATTTCTGCTTTGTTAGTACATAATCAGATGTAATTGTGTATTCTGCTACTTATTTAAATAAATTATTAATTTATCCTTTCTTTTTTGTAGTTGTTTTGGTTTGGTTTTTGGTGGTCCTTTGGGGACCCAGGAGTTGGACTCGATCCTTGTGGGTCATTTCCAACTCAGATCAGATATTCTATGGTTGTATGATTTTCTTCCCACAAATCCATACCAGACATTAATTTCATCACTCTTCAAATGCACACATGATTGTGTGCATAATAAGTTAAACACATCATCATTTCAGTCTAGGAAAAGTATGTTTACCAGATAGTCATTCTCTGATTTTGGTGGGATGACTAAGTCATGACTTTCTCCTCTAGTAGCTATTATTTTCCATCCTCAAAATAAGTTTTTGCTGATTCAGCTGTTCTCATACTGTTCAGTAAATAAATGAGCACTGATGTGTATCCAGGTGTGGATAGCATGTAGCTGCCTGTCTTACCAGTAGTGGGGAGGAAAAAAAATAAAAAAATAAAAAAGCATATGAGATAGTGGCTGCATTCAACATTTCTAGAGTAACACAGCAATAATTATTTTTCTTGCCATTACATCGGAAAAAAAATGGTTTAGGAGCCTTTCATTCCTAGTACATACTTTGGTCAGTTCAAGTTAATCTAAGACCATATTCTTTTCTAAAAGAGAAGTCTTGCTCTTGCTCCCAAAAGACATGCAGAGGCAGGGCTGAATTATCTCTTTTTACATCAGTGTGGTTTAGACTGACTGAAGCTAATTGTGAAACTGCACCCCAGAGGCAAGCTGGATGATGTACCATTCGTCTCTGAGGCTCCCACTGCTGACTCTCAGCTCCTTGTGAATTGTGAATTCCATGACCTGAAGTTTCCTGTGCCTCTTGAGTGCTCACTGAAGAAGGCAAGCTTTTCTGAGGCTGCAAAATCTCACCTTGTTTCCCAGTTCCTGCTAGGTTTTGAGACTATACAAAAGCTATGCAAATATAGAAATGAGGTGTGAGGGATCCGCCCCCTCCCCACCCCCATCTTTAACACTGTTGTTCATACAGTAATGACTAAATTACTTCAAACTACTGTCTAATGAAATTCACTTGGAGGAAGAAAGAATTTATCAAAGTAGTCTCAGAGCCAATTGTTATTATCCTTGAAAACTCATGGAGGACAGCTGAGGTTTTCAGATTAGAAGAGGAACAACACAACATGTAGCTTTATAAATGGGGGAGGAGAGAGCTAGGAAACAAGTTTTTGGTTGTGGTAGTCTAACCTCAGTTCCCAGAAAAGTGCTGGAAAAAAAGTCCTCAACTAATCTATTTATAGATTTTGGAAAATGAAAGTCAGTCTAAGAACAAATCAGTTAAGAGGAATGTAATTGGGGGGGTGGGGAGGGGGAGGCAGGTACGAACAATAAACAGGCCTTACAAGTAGAGAGAAGTAAGTCATTGTCTGTTACTAACTTTTACCATTGGCTCAGATGATCTTACAGCAACACTTAGGACATGGTGCAAAACAAAGATGAAATGATAGTGTGAGAGAAAAGGTTGCTGGAAAACTGCACAGGATGACTGAATCGGAGGCTAATTATCAAAATGACAGACTGTTCTGAGCAGGGTTCTTCAGTCTGTCTTTGATGGACTCCAATCTTAAGTCAGTTAATTTCAAGTTGCAGGGAAAAAAAAAGGGGGGTGGGGGAAGGGAGGAATGCCAAGATGTATAAACATGAGCGTTGTTTGTTTGTAGTACCTGAGAGAGAAAAAAAAAAAAAAAAAAAAAAGTATTTTCTGATCTTGGATTCCAGAGAATTTGTAACAAGAATGTGCAGAAATACAGGAAACATGTCCATGGGGAATAACAAAACACATTTCCATCACAGGAGGTTTTTAAGGACATTTTTGACAAATATTTGGTAGGAACAGTTTGAACATAGTTAATCTGAAAGCAAATAAATCATTTATATGACTCTCAAGGTTAATTCCAGTTACAATTTCTATGACTGCAGATCGCAGACATATTAGCCAAACTATTAAACATTTTTCCTGCATCCATAATAATATTCTCAGAGGTCTCTGTCTGGTACAAATCAGTCACAACATTATTATATTATTTTCCTGTGGGTAGGCCGGCCCACCAGTGACTGTCTGGGTGCTACACAGGCCAACAGCTCCCTGTGGTCCAGGGACCTAGAGGCTTCCACATGGGGTCATCAGGGCTGGGCCTGGCATCAAGGGCCTGTCCCATCACCCCAGCCAGGAGTAGGGCAGCTGCAGGCACATGGGTAGCCTCAGTCTCAGGCACTGGACACCTCCCAGTGATGAGGTCTGGCTGAGGCCAGGCTGCAGTGTGGGTCCTCAGGTGGGTCTGGCTCAGTTGGGCCCATGGCTGGGAAGAGTAAGGCAGTGGAGAGCTGGAGACCAGTACTGCTGTGGCCTTGCTTGGTTGGTCAGCTGGGGCTGACAGCCCCAGGACCTGAAATGTGAACCTGGGCCCCAGGCAGAGTAGGTGAATCCCCTGGCAGCCAGGCAGGGACAGTCAGTGTTGGTGATACCTGCAGGGCCTTGAAAATGGCCTTTAAAGTATTAGGTATGACACTTCTAATGATGTGCTGACCTCGGAATTATGACTGTCAGGTATTCTCAGGGGAAAATCATAAACACACTCTGAGTCTTAAAGATTTAAAACAAAACAACAAAAAACCTAAATTATATACATCTTGGAAGAAAATAATTTGTTTTAACAAGCTTCCTCAAACTAGATTTGTTTATGTAGCCTTCCCCAGACTTTTGACCCTAACTCAAGACTATCGAAAAGCTGCACATTCATTCCAGTTAAGAATTATTCCAGGTAAGTAAGGATCGTGCTATAGCATACAGCACTGTAGCATTCAGGCAACATTCAACCTATAATATTGTTTCAGTATCAAAATTTGACCTTCTGTGACCTCACATCTTATTTAATGTTAAAGATTAGATCAGAGTATTTTTTTTTTTTTTTATAGAAAGACAAGACTATTTCACTTTTGCCAACAACGTCATGTGAGCAGGAGGACCTACCATGTATTTTTACAGTGAAGAACTATCCCTTACAATTTTCCCTGTGAAAAATTGCATACACGGTTGTTTTGTGTGTTTATGCCAACTTGAATATTAAATGCCTATAAAAATTAGATCTGTGTATGAATTGCACACAGCTTGTTTTGTGAGTTTGTTTCCAATATAAAGCTTTACCTTAGCTGAGATTCATTGATTGTCATACTTGCTGTATTACACCTGTGTAGAAACAGCACACTACTGGGACAGAGCTGTGCATTCAGAAGCAGGTGACAGAAGTGTTCTGATAGTTTTCCAATTCCATAGATGTAATCACAGAATAATAGTGAAGTGATAGTTTTTCATTAAAAAGGCTCTCCATCATACAAAGTTTACTAATGTAAATAATTATGTAAGAAAGCACTTGTCCGCTGTACTTTTTATTTGGACAAATGCACAGACATTCAAACTGAAACCTTGAAATCAGGAGGCCTGTACTCTAATTCTGCTCTGAGAATGATACCAGACTTAGATCCATACAAATTAAGCACCCCATTAATTCAAGTCACATGGAATAGGGTGTAAAAACTTTCATAACATTAAATTTTAAGCAAGCATAATATTGTTCACACCAAACAAATGTAAGAATCACAAGAATTCATTCGGTTTTATTCTGTTTCTGCTGTCCTATCAACTCACTATTTTACAGGAGTAGCTACAATGTACATAGGAGAAAAGTTCTTAGCTTCATTCAGACTAGTAGGATTAAGAAGTCTAAGCAAATCTTGCCAAATGTTGTATCACTACAAGATAACTGTTTTTTGCTTTTTTCCCCTAATCTCTCTCCAAGGCCAGATTCATCAAACAGAGAACTCTTCCAGAATCTTGGAAGGTCAGTAGGTTGAGACTAATTTGCACAGGAGGGATAAACAAATTCCAGCAAGAAGCATGACCTCCAACAATTTCGTTTTTGCTCATCAACTCTCCGATGCCCTATTGCTTCTCTTGTTTATGCTTTGACTCATAATGCACATTTTTGTCTTCTAGCTTTCTGCCTTTCCTAGGAAATCTTTGTAACTGGGAAAAAAAAAAAAATCTTGCATATGATGATAGTGTTCGGAACTTCAGAACTGATAGAACTGATAAAACTAAGAGATTTACCAGTCAAAACAATTTGACAAGAGCCATCACATCTGAGCATGCAAGTAACCTGATGATAGCTTCCTATATTTGAACAGGTGTCAAATGGAGTAAAGTTTTTTGTTGTTGTTGTTTTGTTTTTAAATAAAAATACACACTGTACTTAATTTAAAATCTTTACAAATATGCTTACTTTAAAGACAGCTTTAGAAGCTCTCTAATAATTAAGTAATTTGAAAGGGGAGTGGGATATGAAGGAGAGGGAAGTAAGAACTGTCATTTTGGAAGTCTCATTAATGTTATATTACAGTTGAAAATTATGTACTCACATAATCCTGACAGTCCTCAAATTGATGGGTTAAGCATAGAGTTTTTGAATAAAGTGACTTTAACCAGGAAACAAAGACAAGATTTCTTGTTACAAGAAACTTAACTTGTCATTCACCAAGATAATATTAGTCAGGGCACATATTCACATGCACTTTTTACCAAGCATTTAAGTATTTTTAGTTACTGACAGTCTGATGGTAGAAAAAGGAAGAAGACTGATCTAAGTACAAAAGGCAGTAGCTTTTATAAAGAATCACAAAGTTAAATAAATTTTCCATTTCTACCTTTATTTCCCATTAATTCTCCCCTTCCTTTACTTCCCATACTCATATTTATTCTTCTTGTATAAACTCAGAGTAGCCCTTCACCAGTGGAAGAATTTATTTAATGAACTAGAGATTAATTTCTCTATATACCGTCTTGTTCTGAAACTAGATCACCTTCATATGAAATGCCTGCAGGCTGCACACTTGAATTGCATTCATTATGGAACTTAAGAGGATGTGATGGAGTCAAATCCACTTGGAGGCCAGTCACTAGTGGAGTCCCCCAGGGCTCGGTACTGGGACCATTCCTCTTTAACATCTTCATCGATGATCTGGATGAGGGGTCGAGTGCACCCTCAGCAAGTTTGCAGACGACACCAAGTTAGGTGCGTGTGTCGATCTGCTCGAGGGTAGGAAGGCTCTGCAGGAGGATCTGGATAGGCTGGACCGATGGGCCGAGGCCAACGGTATGAAGTTCAACAAGGCCAAGGGCCGGGTCCTGCACCTGGGGCACAACAACCCCAAGCAGAGCTACAGGCTGGGAGATGAGTGGCTGGAAAGCTGCCTGGCAGAGAAAGACCTGGGAGTATTGGTTGACAGTCGGCTGAATATGAGCCAGCAGTGTGCTCAGGTGGCCAAGAAGGCCAACAGCATCCTGGCTTGCATGAGAAACAGTGTGGCCAGCAGGTCCAGGGAAGTGATTGTTCCCCTGTACTCAGCTCTGGTGAGGCCGCACCTCGAGTACTGCGTTCAGTTTTGGGCCCCTCGCTACAAGAAGGACATGGAGGTGCTTGAGCAAGTCCAGAGAAGGGCTATGAAGCTGGTGAAGGGTCTGGAGAACAAGTCTTATGAGGAGCGGCTGAGGGAGCTGGGACTGTTTATCCTGGAGAAGAGGAGGCTCAGGGGCGACCTTATTGCACTCTACAGGTACCTGAAGGGAGGCTGTAGTGAGGTGGCGGTTGGTCTATTCTCCCACGTGCCTGGTGACAGGACGAGGGGGAATGGGCTAAAGTTGCGCCAGGGGAGGTTTAGGTTGGATATTAGGAAGAACTTCTTTACTGAACGGGTTGTTAGTCACTGGAATAGGCTGCCCAGGGAAGTGGTGGAGTCACCATCCCTGGAGGTCTTTAAAAGACGTTTAGATGTAGAGCTTAGGGATATGGTTTAGTGGAGGACTTGTTAGTGTTACGTCAGAGGTTGGACTCGGTGATCTTGGAGGTCTCTTCCAACCTAGACTATTCTGTGATTCTGTGATTCTGTGATGACATTTCCAGGCTCCAGTTGTAATGAATCTGGTGTTTATGGAGGTCAAAAGAGCCAGAAAACAGTTTTTTTTGTTTTGTTTTGTTTGTTTGTTTGTTTGTTTTGTTTTGTTTTTTGTTTTTTGGTTTGGTTGTTTGTTTTTAAAGAGCCAGAAAACTGGTGTTCTTGTTTTTTTTTTTTTTTTTTTTTTTTTTTTTTTTTTTTTTTTTTTTTTTTGTTGTTGTTGTTGTTGTTGTTGTTGTTGTTTGTTTTTTTTTTTTGTTGTTGTTTTTGTTTGATTTTTTTTCTGTTTTTGTTTTTTTTTCTTCCAGTTCATGTCTTTTTTTTAGGACAAAATTTTCAACAGGTATTATCTGTTGTAAATAGAAAGAGAGAGAAGGAAAAAAAAAATAAAGAGAAAGAGAAAGAAAACTTCACAGACGCAACCTACTAGGGAAGGAAACTTGCTGCAGAACCTATACCTTTTGCTCTATTCTGCATCCTGTAAATCTTTTCTGTTGGAACAAAGATGGTCACAATGCAGTCATCATATAGCTAGGTAGCCAGCCCCAATTTATCTGAAAAGATAGTTGAAAATTAAATATATATATATATGCTTTAGACTACAGATGTGTTTTCAGCTGAAAGTGAACGTGTGCATGCATGGCTATCTTTCTAACATAAAAGAGACATATTTAAACTTAAAATTACAGAGCTAGAAAAGAAGACCAATGATTCCCAGGATGGGGTTCACTTCCACACAACTAGAGCTTTTTATAGAGGAGGAAAGATAGCTTCTTAACAGTTTCTCCATTAAAAAAAAAATAAATAAATAAATAAAATAAAATCTTTTTTTTACAAAGTCATGTAACATTGAAAAGACTGGTTGTTAAAGAAAAAGAAAAAAATAGCACACAGCCAAAAATGCGCTATGATGCACTATGTGTTTCCACTGATAGAAAAAAGATGGACTGGTTCAGGTTCTCAGTCAATGTCTTCTGCTTACCAGATCTTGTTTAACATAAAACATCACTTTTAATATATCAAGTTAAAAACTGGAAGTTAACTGCAGTTGCAGCATAAATGTAGTTCATAATGCAAAACTGCCAGACCTACAAAACTAAAGATTTATTTGTGTGTACTAGACCAAAAGAATTCCATTGAAGTTCTCTTTGATAATCTTACCAAATCCAAACTAAGTTTCCAAATAAAGCATCTGCTGGATTGATGGTTTGTCTGTCCTAGGGCTGGGAACACTGAAATGCACTTCCTAACCTGGGTCACACCTGCCACCTAGATACAGCAATTCTAGACTCTGATTTAGGAGAAATGAAAATACAAACTTTTGTATAGTATTCCGTGGAATACAGAAATTGACTCAGATGCAGCTCTTGAGTCCTCAACAATTATCCTGAAATCTGGATAGCCTTCTCAAGGTTTTGAATTTTGGGATTATGTCTTAAAGAGTTGGGGCATGGTTGCTAGGTTTCTTGAAAAGATCTTTCAGAACTTGTAATGTAAAGGAAGTCTGACTTTACTCCAGCTGCCGCAGAGCCTGGCAGCCTTCCTGCATTTCTTCAGTGAAATGGGAATCAGACAGTCCCTTGCAGGTGCACATCCCTAGAAACTTCCAGCCAAATTTGAGTTGAAACCAAAGTCTAAGGAAACAAAATATTCTTTATAAAATAGAAGTTCCCCTAGTTCTGCTGTTGAACAGATTAATGAGATCTGTTAAAATATAACATCAGATTACTTTGTAAATAAAATTGTAAACGCCAGAAAAGATCCATGCACTTGCTTTATCTCTATAATATCTTTCTATCAGTACATTCTGTAAGGTAGCTCTACTTTTCCCCTTCCTCTACTGTTAACCAGGGATAGGAATTGCAGATTTAAGCAGAAAGACTAGATATTCACTTTTTTTATCCTCATTTTATCACATCTAACTAATTTTATGGGGCAAGTTCCCCAGAGAAGTTAATTTTCTAATTTCCTCCTCTCTTTCTATGCAATATCTTACAGCTAATTTAGCAGTTGCTGTAAAGTAACTGATTTATTTAGATCAGTTTTCAGTATACCACTGGTTGCTAGAACATAACAATGTTCTTTCCTGTTATAGCTCTCCTCCTGATAATAGGAATATCTGCCACATGTCATTATCAGTTGTTTTCATGTGAGAGTTCACTTTCATCTTGTTTCCTTTCATACTGTTGCAGTCCCTTACATCAGATACTAAATCTTATTGGAGTTCCTATTGCAGTAAAAGTCTCTATGGTGAGATGACATGTTACTTCTCTCAGAAAGCCACAGGAAGAGCTTAGAAATCTATGACATTGCTGAAGTTAACTGATGACTCCATGATAATTCAGGATAAATGTTTTCTGGTGAATTACTTGCCATTTTGCAAACACAGACATTATAACTGTGGTCATCAGCAATTCAGAGTAATATCAGTTTGCCAAAGATATTTCAGTGTGGGGCAGATCAATACTTGCTGAATGTTGCTTTGAAATATAAGGCATTCTAAAGTTTAATGTTTTCTTCTGTCTCAGAGCATTAACTGTCAAAATTTCCAACATTCCATTAGTATCAGCTGATAGTTCTTGACACATAAAAGAATATGATTCATACATTTATTGATAAATACCTCTTTAACTGAGAAAAATTCTAATTATCATGTGGTGCCTGCAATTATATAGGGCATAGTCTTGCATCACTAACAGAAATATATATAAATACTCTATATAGAGAGAGAATATATATATATAATAAAATCCAGTAAGAGTAAGAAAAGAAGTATTAAAATACATGTTGCATATGAATCCAAATAGTTATTTTTTTCAAATATATGAATGTGAGACCACATAAATGTCACTGGCTTGTAGATAACTGATACAGCATACCTTTATAACATTACTTCACATTTCTAAAAATTATTATAAAGATATAACTCAAGTACTGATAACTTCTTTGATGAATCTTTAACCTTATTCCATTTTAAGCTTCTAAGTAACTTCTAAGTAACAATGTTCAATGTTTTCCCAGAGATGCCATCAGCCTGTCTTCTGGGTCTAGTTGTGTCCTGCGGTGGGTTCACTGGAGCCAGCTGGAACCTGGAAAAAACTGTGCCTGTCATGGGCAGGCCCTGGCCTTCTCACATACTGTAATTCCACTCTACAAATGCATTGCTATGTACTCTTAAAACTATTTTTTTTTTTTTGGTCTTATTTCTTTTTTCAACTACTGTTAAGCCTACATAAAGTTATCATGAATCCGTCTAAATCAAACATTTCTAATTTTTGTCAGCTCAGAACTCTTCTTTTCAAATGTGAAACCAGAAAACAGAGATGACTTTCTTCATTTATGCCAATTTTCATTTGTCTATTTGAATTTTATCTATGAATTGATCCATCAATCTTACAAGATCCTGGCAGAATTCTTTATGATCTGCTGTTATCCTCCGTAAGATGAATAACTTTATATAAGAAAATTTTGTTTTCACTGCTTAACCTTTTTTTCCCCATTACTCATTTCATATATGAGTATGTTCCACTGCACATATCCCTGAACACAGCTGTGTAAAGAACACCATCCATGGAAAGAGATAATTATTTACCTACCCTTTCCATTTCCTATCTTTGAGATGACCGTCCAGCTTTGCTTTTATCTCATGAATGCAAATTTTACTTAAAATCTCTTAATGAGGGATTTTACCGAAAATATACTGAAGTACAATTATATCACCGAGTCTGATCTTCAGTACTCTAAAGAACTCCAAGAGGTTTGTAAGACAACATTTCCCTTTTCAAACACTTGCTGACTCTCCTCAAGTGGATTGTATTTACCTCTGTGTCCACCAATTCTATCTTTTATTGGAGTGAGCTAATTCTTCTCCTAACTGGTTTTTACTGTTTTGCCTTATACATGGCTCAGGCTTTGTACCCTATAATTTTCTGCATTCCTCTTGGATAGCCTTCTAAAGATTGACATAATAATTTGCTTTCCACACATAATGTTTTGGGGTACACAGGAAGTTGTTAAGTGATGATTATATGTCACTGCTAATAACTCAGCTACTTCATCTCTGAATTTTCTCATAACCCTTTTAGATAATTGACTAGCATACCATTTTATTAGGAAAACATATGCAACTGAAAAAGAATGTTGTATTTTTACTGATGGATAGATCTCACTATTACAAATTTCTGAACAAACTTTTAGAATATTCTCCCTTTTTTCTTTCACCTTCATTTAAAAAATATAGACAGGTATGCATTTAGACAGATTTGCATTTTAAAAAGCAAACAAACAGTGTTAATTTTATTGGAAAAGTGTGAAGAACAGAAGTGATACTGGGGTAGCATAATAATTATGCTATGTTCCCCTTAGACTTCCAAATTCTTTACAAGGTGTTCCATGGTCTTGAATTAAGACTAACCATTCAAATGGCAGCAAACATGTTTCTTCTAGATATAGAATATCTATCAGAGTATGAAAAATATTCACATTTTATAAAGCAAAAAGACATGCATTTAAGTGCTAAGGTTATAGCTATTTTTCATTTTTAGGTAACATGCAATATCAAAATGAAAAGTTATGAGAACAATACTACTACAAGACATGCTAAAGTAGTAGAACTTCTTAAAAAGACATGTTATGAGGAAATCTCCTACTGTCAACCCCAACTCTAGAAAAATATTCCAGAGTAAGTTTGATAACAAAAAAATTTTAGACATCTTTTAGTATACAGGAGCCTGTTTTATTAGATATGTCTTGATTTACTATTTGAGAATATTCAGTGCTAGAAGTCATAGGACTTCTAAATTTGTGTTTAGAACCATAAAGCCTAAAAAGAGTTATTATGTAAAGAGAATTGTTGCCATATCCTATGGAATGTCAGTTTTAAAAATGAACAGTAGTATTGTAATTGTACTTTCATCGTGCTTTATTCATTGCTAAATTTATTCAACATTCTAATTTGTACTATGGGGTATAAATCAGTACAAAGATATCACCTTAAATTTTAGTAGACAGAAAAATCCCATAGTCATCAGGTCTGCTAAAGACTGCTGGGATTGTATAGTTACATTAGTAATTTAAGTTAGTCTAAATCCTCATTAACACCTAATTTATTTGGAGCATGGGTCTGTTTGTTTGACTATTTTTTCCCTCAAATTTAAGAAGTAGAAACTGAGGTTGAAAAGAGATATTATTTTCAAAATTCTTGTACTTTCTGCTGCAGGAATGAAACTTTCTGCAGAACTTTTCTCACACTTTTTAGAGGCTTCTGTTATTCCCATCAGCATCCAGTTTTTGTACACTTTCTGTTCAAGACAGGAAATTCCATCAACCCTGCCATAAGAGTCTATGGGTCTGTACCTCTCCTAGTTTCCTGGGGAGGATTTTTTTTATTTTATTTATTATTTTTTTTTGTCAGATTAATGCTGTTTCTGTATCTTCTTCCTATTCATGTTCTCTATTTTGAGAATATTATTACAGAATTCTTCCTCTCTGCACATTTACCAAAGTTAAAGCTTAGCTATCCAGGTCTGGTGCATAAGTGTAGGTAACTCTAAGTGGTCACAAATCTAAATACGTTCTTGCAGAACATTACAGTGCATTTCTGAGAGCATATATTTCACAATAACCAGGCAAATTCACTTGGGATTGCACTTTCTTTCTTTTTATTTCTTTCTTTCTTTGTCTCTTTTTCTTTCTTTCTTTCTTTGTCTCT
>NC_048893.1:158545052-158550222 GCF_011077185.1 Oxyura jamaicensis
CTTTCTTTCTTTCTTTCTTTCTTTCTTTCTTTCTTTCTTTCTTTCTTCATTAAAAAGATGTATGCATTGTTTACAGGTAATTTATGAGGCAGAAACCACTACCCAGGTGAAGAAAAATCTAGGCAGAATAGGTAACTGCACCAGATTCATATCCTACAGTGAGAAAGGTTTGAGAGCCAAAACTGAAAATGACTCATTTTTCTGTTCAACACATGCCTAAAATTCAGTAGAAGAAGCCTGAAGTTAATTAATTTTGGACTCACAGTTCTGACCACACCCACACATGTTATCCTTGCTCATGCTATGCCTCTGTTACTCTGTGAGTAACAGCTAGTTGAAGAAATGGAATAAAGCACTATGCAAATTTGTCTACAGCCAACATGTTAAGAGTGCTGTAAGTGCCTAACTGAGAAGTCTGGCCCACTCACAAAATGAAAGAACACCTTTTCCTCACAGAAGAGTACTAGGAAATGAAAATCACCCTCTTTTTCATAGTAGCTTAATGAGATCATCCATACAGAAAGCAGTATTGCTAAAAGCTATCCTCGACATGAATTTAAACACATTTCTACATCCAGCAATTGCAACTGAGGAAGGCTGAGATTCTTATTGGGCACAAAGTGGAACACAAGAAATTTCATTTGAATATCAGGAAGCACTTCTTTATTATGTGGGTGATGGAGCACTGGCAGAGGTTGCCCAGAAAGGTTGTGGAGTCTCCCTCTTTGGAGATCTTCAAAAGCCATATGGACGTGGTCCTGGACAGGCAGCCCTAGGTGTGCCTGCTTGAGCAGGGGAGTTGGACCAGATGATCTCTGGATGTCCCTTCCAATCTCAGCCATTCTGTAATTCTGTGATATATGGCATGTGCTATACAAATACATAGTTTTCATTTATTCCTTAAAATAATCCCGGTAATCTCACAGTATCAACATGGGCCAAGTGACAGCAAACTTCTAACAAATAATGACACATCTAGCTGAGGCAGCTGGACATCATGTAGAGAAGTGTATCCTCACACAAGTTTTATTTTCAATACCTCCTCTGTATTAGTGACCTGTCTCAGTGATTTCACAAGTATCCTTCAAGTGCTTTTTATGATCCAGTCATCTGGCCTGACTTAAAAACTTTTTTTTTTTTTTTTCCTTTCAGGGAAAATAGAAGCTTAATTAAACTAAAAATAAATAAATAGATAAATAAAAATCACTGTAGTCTTTCCTGTGCTTTGAATCATCAATTTGTTCAGCTCAATAGTAGCTCCCCAGTGTCAGTATTTTCTTCTGTGAGATTGTGCCCAGAGGTAAATGTTCAGTAATATTTTATATTTCTGTTTAGAATTCAGAATGTTGCACAAAATATCCCACTCAGCAAGCTCTCTCTGAATATTGCTGATGTGGTTTTTTTGTTGTGTTTTATTGTGTTTTGTTTGTTTGTTTCAAAATGCAGGTTACCTATTCTCTGTCTTCCAAATTGCAGTATTACCCAGGGCATTCTGCCTAGTAATTTTCTCCCTGGACTGACCTGAACTCTCCTCAAACAGCAGGGAAACAGAGCTCAAACAGGGAAACAAATAAAAAAGGAATTTCCCTAGAACACTGAAACAAATCAACTTTACTCTTTTAGATTTTTTTTTTAGCTAAACGTTGCACTCAGTTGTCAGCTTTTTCAATTGCCTATTATTTTCCTTTCAAAGCAGAATCTTTTTTTTCTTTTGTTTGTTTGTTTCCTACTATGCATCTCCATGCAACTTACCCTAGGAGATTGCATTTTCCAGATTCTTCGACATTGAAGAAGCCAAGAGAGTAGGAGTGAAACTAGTTTTAAAGAAACAAACTCTAGTATTATGACTGGAAATGCAGATCTGTAAATCCAGTAATTCTTTGAATTTAGATTATGAATGATTGAGGTACAAATACTAGCAACTCCAAGCTTATTGAAGAAACAAATATTGGATATGTAGTAGGAGAATGAAGTGTGAATAAAATATAGCACAACATAGAGCAGAAAAGGGAAATTAAATACAGCTTGCTAAAGGTTGTCTGGTACCACAGGGTTAAGGTGGTAACAGAAAAGAGGATATTTTTCATGTAAAGTGGCAATCAATACATCCATAACGTAAAGATATTTTCCAAAAGTGGCTGAGCTGCTAATGGAAAAATTAGTAAGAAAACAAAGGTCCCAAAAGAATATAATAAATCAGGGTTCCAGGGTCCTAAAGTACTTTTCAAGCACAGAATGTAATGACATTTCATTTCCAACTTTTCAGCCAGGAATGCCAAGCCAGCAGGATGGTGTAGAGTTTTATAAGCCTTTCTGCTTCATTTCTGCACTGGGTATTTGGTAATGTGTATTAAAATAGACTACAGACAGAAAAAAATAATATGTTCTCATTCAGTATGAATGAGATGATCATCAGTATGATTCAATATCCATATTTTCTGTTCATAAATACTTTAAGTCTAAATACTTTAAGTCATATATTGTTTTCTACAAGTGGATAGCTATGGGTCTTGTTTCTCTTTTTATTTAAAAATTGAAAATATTTAGTTCTGATTTGGCACATGAAGTGAATTTACATGACATAACACAGTGAAATATCTAGATACCATGCCATTTTTAATGTCACAATAGAAAAATATAAAAGAATAGTTTATTTGAAAGTTGGCTAACAGTCTGTAAAATATGTTAAAGTTGCTGCCAGAATCCTATGGCCCCAAACCATTTTTCTAGCATTTTGATTGTTTTGGATCCATCTCTGAGGCATCTACTTCTCTCTATATATTTTAAAAGCAGCTTATGCAGCTAATTTAAAATACGGATGTAGCTGTGGGATGGGAACCAGAAAGTTAGGTTTTGCAATATTTAGTATTGCAGTAACCATATCCCTTCTTGGTTTAGAGATCTGTCTGATGTGTAAGGGAAATCTGCCTGAGAAGAATTCAAAACATTTTTTCTTAGAAATCGATCAATTTGGAACCACATTTAAGGCAAAGTGGAATAGCATATATCCTACTCTCCAGCCTTTGGCCTTCTGTACATGCCTCACTGCATTCTTTTATAAAAACTGAGGGGAACTTCAGGAAACAGAACATCACGAGGCCCAGCTGAAATGTAAAATCTCTGAAGCACAAGAACTGCCTGCAATTAGTCCTTACCTCCAAATAATGTGTTTTAACTTGTGCGTTTTTCAGTATAATAATACAATCATAGAATAATTTAGGTTGAAAAGACCATTAAGATCATCAGGTCCAACCATTACTTAACTCTATCCAGTCTGCACTAAACTATGTCTGTAAGCACCACATCCACATATCTCTTAAATACCTTTGGGGATAGTGACTGTACCACTTCCCTGGGTAACCTGTTCCAATGCCTAACCACTCTCCATGAAGAATTTTTTCCTTGCATCTAATCTAAACCTCTCTTGCTGCAACTTGAGGCTATTTCCTTGCGTTCTAACGCTTGTCACCAGAGAAAACAGACCAAGAGTTTATGTGCTACATCTTCCTTTCAGGTAGTTTTAGAGAGTGATGAGATCTCCCCTCAGTCTTCTTTACTCAAGACTAAAAAACCCCACTTCCTTCAACCACTCCTCATACATCTTCTTATGCAATGGCTTCACCAGATTTGTTGCTCTTCTCTGAATGCATTCCAGCAACTCAATATCTTTCTTGTAGTGAGGGGTCCAAAACTGGACTCAGAGAATCATTGAACTGTTTGGGTTGGAAAGGACTGTAAGAATCATCTAATTCCAACCACCCTGCCATGACACCTCACAGTAGACCAGGTTGCTCAAAAACCCATCCAAACTGGCCTTGAACACTTCCAGGGATGGGGCATCCACAACTTCTGTCCACACTTCTTTTGATACAGTCCAGGATACAGTTGGCTTTCTAAGTTGCAAGTGCAGCCAGCTCAGGTTGAGCTTCTCATCAATGAACCAATAGGTTTGATTTACCTTATTTATTTTATTCCCTTAATTGATTTTTAAAATATGTGTTTCCTGTGAAATAATATTTCATATCGATCAACACAAAAATGGTTAGTATTTCATAGTATTAGTATTTCATTAGTATTAGTATATCTCATTTCCCTGAACATGAAGATGAGGGCTGGGAGAGCAAAGTCTCTCCCGCTATAACCAAAGAGCAGGTTTGAGACCATCTGATGAAACTTAACAAGTACAAGTCTATGGGCCCAGATGATGTGCATCCCAGGGTCCTAAGGGAACTAGCTGATGTAGTTGCCAAGCCTCTCTCTATCATATCTGAAAAGTCCTGGCAGCCAGCCCCTAGTGTCTGAAAAAAAAAACAAAACAAAAAAAAACAAACAAAAAAAAAAAAAACACTCATTTTTCAAAAGAGTAGTAAAGAGGAAATGGGGAACTATAGATCAGTGAGCCTTACCTCTGTGCCTGACAAGATCTTCCTGGAAGCAACGTCAAGGCACATGCAGGACAAGAAGGTGAACCAAGACAGCCAGCATGACTTCACTAATGCCAAATTCACTAAGGCGTACAAGTTAGTTACAAAACAAAACTCTTGAATTACATGACAAACTAGAATAAATGGCACCAAAAGATAGATTTTCCTTAAGAAATAAAATTTAAAAAGCAGATAATACCATAAAAATTTTACAAATAATCTAAGAAAACCCACAATTTCCATTTCAATCCAAAATCTCTCTTATCATCATTGAAATTTCAAATGGAAAAGTGCAGTGAATCACTTACTCATATGCTCTAATATGACTCCTTCATGTGACTGAAGCCTCTTGATGAGATGAGATTAAGTTTGGCTAGACTCACCTGTTTGTCATCTATTCACTTTTGTTGCTCTAAGGAACAACTGGTCACTTGCTTACAGCAGGAAAAAAGGGAAAAAAAAATAAAAATTTGGAAAAAAAAAAAAAAACCTCTTATTTTTAACAACTTAATCCGTTTTACCTAATAGCTTAGTTGCTCATTTTGAACATTTAGATTCCATGCAACAGGAATGCTGATTCCAGCAGCAGTGTCTGAAGAAAAGCTCAGGTCTTTCACAAATGCATGCAAACTTCAAGTAACAACTTTCCATGTCAAACAATTCCACCTGCTGTTTCTTTCGTTGTTATAAGATACTGAGGAATTGATTTTACAATAAGAAGTTTCCAAAGACAAATCTGTCACAGA
>NC_048893.1:158550232-158577479 GCF_011077185.1 Oxyura jamaicensis
TTTTTTTTTTTTTTAAATCTTACTTTTTAAAACACTTAAACAGCTAGGATTTTCATAAATGCTGTTATTCTTTTATCATAGAAAATTTAGAAATGTACAGAGAAATAATTTATAACATAAGAACTGCAGTTTGATGACTATTATTATATCTCCTTCACCAAGAGGAAAGAGCAAGAATTACAAACACACAATCTTCATCCTACAAAATCATATATGTCATAAATTCAGCAGTTTTCAACCATGCATTCATCTGAGTTGGGATGCATTTCATCATTATCAACAATCTAAAAAAAATTAGAGCTCTATGCTATGCTAGTCATTTTGATTCCCCCAGTTGTCAACAGAAATAGGCATCTCCCAAAATAAATTCATATCTTCTTGAGATAAATGCCTATATGAGATTAAAGAGGCTTCAGTCTCCCTCCACGTATAGACAAGATGTCTCCCTCTGGATCTTCTACAGACAACATTTCCCTCCAGGCACAGAAAAGACCTTGATCAGGCTGCAGGCTTGTGCTTTTAATAATACAGATAGATAGCTGAGGTCCCATTCAAAGATCCATTTATTCAAGTAATATTTGTTTATAGAGAATCCTGAGCTAGAGCTCTTGAGGAACTAGTGATTTTCAAGAGCTGCACCCAGTGGTACATTAGAAAATCAGATTACAAGTGTGTGAGCATGCACACACACACAAAAAGGAATGAATTTAACCAGGGGCAACCACTTTGGTCCTTTGATCCTTTGACTGTGCAGATGTCATGAAACTGATCTCTATTTCATTAAATGCCTGTGTAGGCCTAACATAAAAATCCATATTAATAAACAACAACCAACTATCTGTTGTCACAAATACTGTGATCACAGAGCTGTTGTCTGTTCCAGTTTTGTGGAGAAATTTAACATTTTTATTTTGGCTCATCAAGTTGGCAATAAAATATAATATCAGATTAATATATATATATATATATATATATTTCTGGAAGAAATATCAGTGCATGGCAATTTAGATAACTTTCCAAAACATTTATTTAGGTTAAATAGTAGTATTTCTGAAATAATTGCATGATCTTGAGGATCCTTATTTTATTAAAAATTATTGTGATTTAACCCCAGCAGGTAGCTAAGTACCACACAGCTGCTCACTCATTACCATACAGTGGAATGGGGGAGATAATCAGAAGAAAAAAATAAAAAAATAATAATAATGGGTAATAATAATAATAAACAATAATAATATACAAAACAAATGATGCACACTACAATTTTTCACCACCTACAGATCAATGGCCCGTCAATCTCCGAGTAGTTGCTACACTTCTCTGGCCAACTCACCCCAGTTTTTATTGCTCAGAATGACAACACATGGCACAGGACATCCCTTTGGCCAGTTTGGATCATCTCTCCTGGTTCTGTCCCCTCCCAGTGCATTCCCAGACTCTTTGCTGGTAGGGCAGCATGAGTAGCTGAGAAGTCACAGAATCACAGAATCACAGAACTGTAGGGGTTGGAAGGGACCTCAAAAGATCATCGGGTCCAACCCCCCTGCCAAAGCAGGATCCTCAGAGCAGGCTGCCCACATAGGCATCCAAATGGGCTTTGAATATCTCCAGAGAAGGAGACTCCACAACCTCTCTAAGAAGCCTGTTCCAGTGCTCCATCACTCTCACCATGAAGAAGTTCTTTTGCATGTCGGTGCAGAACTTCCTGTGTTCTATCTTGCGGCCATTGCCCCTTGTCCTATCCCCACAAACCACTGAGAAGAGGTTAGCTACATTCTTCTGTCTCCCACCCCTCAGATATTTGTACACATTGATAAGATCCCCTCTTAGTCTTCTCTTCTCCAGGCTGAACAGACTCAGGTCTCTCAGCCTTTCTTCATAGAGAAGATGCTCCAGGCCCCATATCATCTTTGTGGCTCTCCATTGCACTCTTTCCAGGAGATCCCTGTCTTTTTTGTACCGGGGAACCCAGATCTGGACACAGTACTCCAGGTGAGGCCCGACCAGGGATCACCTCCCTTGACCTGCTGGCCACGCTTCTTTTAATGCATGCCAGGATCGCATTAGCCCTCTTGGCCATCAGGGCACACTGCTGGCTCATGGTCAACCTGTCGTCCACCAGGACCCCCAGGTCCTTCTCCGCAGAGCTCCTCTCCAGCAGGTCGTCCCCCAGCCTGTATTGATACTTCTGGTTGTCCCTTCCCAGGTGCAGGACTCTACACTTTCTCTTATTAAAACTCATTTGGTTTCCTCCTACCCATCTCTCCAGGCAGTCCAGGTCTCACTGAATGGCAGCACAGTCTTCTCACATGTCAGCCACTCCACCCATCCTTGTGTCATCGGCGTACTTGCTGAGGGCAGACACTATTCCCTCGTGAAGGTCGTCGATGAAGATGTTGAACAAGACCCGACCCAGCACCGAGCCCTGGGGAACACCGCTGGTCATAGGCCTCCAGCCAGACTGCTCTGCCAATCACCACCCTCTGAGCTCGGCCAGTCAGCCAGTTCTCAAGTCCGTGGCTCTGTATAAGTACTGCTCAGTAACAACCAAAACATTGTTGTGTTATCAGCATTATTTTTTCTTCTATACCCAAAACATGGCAACATAACAGCCACTCTGAGGAAACTTAACTCTATCTCAGCCAAAGGCAGGACAACAGCAAATGTTGTCATTATTTTAATATAATAATAATGATATCTGTCTTTTTTCTTATGGTTAACAGTTCTCATTGTTAACTCCTGATTTTAAACATTATTTAAACTTATTTAAGTTTTGAATACTATTTGTCTATGGAACTGAGGCATTTAAGCTCTTCCTGCAGAGCAGTTCCTCCCTTCACACACAAGCATTGTCCCTGGCTTTAACTAGTGACTGTTTTTCTCATTTCTTCTTTTTATTATTATTTTTTCCAGCAGCAAAATGGGTAGATAAAGATATATTTTTTTAAATGTTATTTTTTTCTGCATAATAAAACATTATATTTATAATGTAAATATAATCTAATTTATAGCCAAATAATGTTTAATTTTTATAAGAGAAATGCCAGGCTCCTTTAGGAGTTCAGGTCTTTGAATTTTATATATATGGTGCAGTAGCACACAGATAGTGTGTTGTGGTGCTAAGAAAGCTTAGATGTCTTCACTCTCCACATAGTCTCAGTATTTGGAGTCTCAGTGTTTTGAGTAGTTTTTATGAGAAACAATGGGCAGTATTTCATTTACTGGTAAAAACACATTGAAAGTTGCAACTAGTGCTATTAAATATACTAAGCAAAAAGTAGAAAGTCATAATTTGATTCAAATCATTAAAATAGTCCTATTTTCTGATATGACCTCATCTCCACATGAGAAGTATAGAAGACAACTTTATACTCTTTATGAGTGTAGGTCATACACTAATTTGCACAGATGTGTGAAGATTCTTTTTGTTGTCATCTTTCACATTCTTCATTTTATATGTAATCGAATTAAATTTATTTTTAAGAGGCAGAGGTGGGAAAAGCTTCAAGCTTTACTATTATGAAAGGATACTCATCTGTCCATATGCTTACTGTTTTCCACAGCTGTCCAACAACTAGTTATTATACATTGAACTAAATGGTGTACATTTAGGTGTGTGTATGTGCACATATGTTTCTACAACCATTTAAAATATCATCAGTCTCTCGCTGTTTTAATTGTCTTGTACACAAAAAGCTATTGGAAAGAATAATCAATCAGCTTTAGTTAATCAAAATGATGGTGTCAGCTCCATCCTTTTTTTTTTTTTTTTTTTTTTTCTTCTTCTGGAGAAAATGAATATGAAAATGAATATGATGCTTCCAAGGTGAGAATTATTGATGTGTTCTTTCTTTATTTTCTGTGTGTTGAGAGGTTGGAAGACACAGTCAATAGTCCCAGGAGTGGTGCAGATGTTCATTTAAAGACATTATTAAAAAAGCTAGCAGATGTATTCTCTGGCAAACAGCTCAAGTTATTATGACCCTCAGTTTGTCCCTAAGAAAGCTAATTCACTAAAAAATGATGTGAATAAGACCTGTTATGAAAAGATGGTTTCATTTATCTGTAAAATAATGCTACTACAATCACTATGCTGTCCAGCTGCAAGGAGAAATGAAGCAAATACTTTTCCTGAAAGGCCATATCCTTTATGGAACTAAATAGAAGCAGTCTCTAAAGATTTCTTAGCACCATATAAACAAAGAAAATATGTATATCACAGGATCAATCATTCCACAGCAGAAGCATCAAATGATAGTTTATCTTATACCAGGCAAGCCTGTAGCAGCTGGTTTGGTACTAGTGGTTAGATGGGTAGAATAATCCTTACACTGACAAACAAGAGAATATGGAATGGGGAAGATACAGGAGAGGAGAACTTGTTTTTGTGTTCTTCTAGTACCAGCATTATGGTGTTGTCAATATCTACATGTAGGTATGTAATTTAAGGTGATTACCTTTGGCTCCCCTTACAGTCAGTGGAGAATGGTCTAGCATTTCTTTGATGTAGTCATCAAAGGACATACACATTTCATCATGTGGTGTAAAGGCACAAATTTCTATTTACTGTCTGTGAAATGATTGAAGATCACTAGCTCAGATGTAGGCATCTAGGGCTTGATTTAATAAATTAAACACAGGCATCTACGGCAATCTAAGAGGTTGCAGTTAGAGACATTTGTGTAAGGATGGGAGATATAACATAGGGACCATAGGAAACCCAGGCCTTCTGAAGTGGTGGTTTGAAGCTAGTCTGAGTTCTAAAATCCTAAGTGGTTTTGAATACCTATGACCAAACAAATGAATTGAGCCCCTGAAGTCATGTGATATTAATACCATAATACCACGGTCTGTGTTTTTTTTTAAAACATTGAATTAAATTTAAAATACATGTCAACAGGAGATAAAAACTTTGAAAGTTGTGTTTCACCACTGCCAGGGCCAAATCTGTTGCTGTGAAATAGCCATTAATTTGCACCCTTACTAATCATCTTTAGTAATTCATAATGCCCATTAACAAAATATAAGTGATTGTTCATACATGCTAGTAATATGTTTCCTCATTATGTGGTTACATTATTTAGTTCTTAAGACATCTTTTTTTATTATTTATTTTATTTTATTTTATTGCTACTCCATGAACATGCAGCTTAAAAGTAATAAAACCAATTATTTTTGCGTTTTGAGAGCTAGAATTTCAGCTGGCTTGTATAAACAAAATTTCTCTGGAGTTAATGGAGTTTTCGAAGTTTACACCAATTGAGACCTGACACAGAATGAGTTTATGCAATGCATTTGACCAGTACAGCTTGATTTTTTTGGTATGAATACTTTGGTCAAGTGAGCACAGCAAAAGTCAAATTTTCCAGTACTAATGAGGTTTTTATTTTCTTTGGACTGTGGTTACAAAATGACTTATGAGGTTCAGTGTTCTACACCTGTCTTTTTTTCCTTTTTTGTTGGGCTCCTGGTGAGTGCTACAATCCCACAGTCAAGCTTTCCCACAAGAACTGGTTAACTCATTGCTTCTGCATGGATGCTCAGGCTTTACTCTAAGTTCTCCAGCTCTCTGGTTGACCTCCGTCACTGGGTTGTCTTGGCCGTCTGTCCTCAGTGTTTTTTCTCTCTGTTTCACCTCTACTTGCTGATTTACAATGTTCTTTTCTTTGCAGGAGACTTATTTCTAAAACTTCCCCCTAGTTTTCTTTCCCAAACTGATGACTGAGTATAATTATTTATTTCAGCTCCTACTCAGCATGTCCCTTGACAGGGTGCAGCTGAAGGGCAGCATGAATACATTGAGAAAAGTACGCATTATTCTTAGCTGGCCCAGCACTAAAATGTGGCAGCAAAAATATTTACTGTCAGTCTTCCTGAGCTTTGAAAAAAATTGAGGAGAGAGAAGGATAACTAGCAGAAATGTGAGGGAAGTGGAAGTGAAATAAAAATAGAGATCTCTGAAAAGATTCATACATGAAAAACCAGTATAGTGTATAGATAAAACCATATAAGAAAAGCTGATATATATATATATTTTTTTTTTTTTAAAAAAAAAAAAAAAAAAAAAGCAATAAATGTTTTTCCTTTAAGATTTTACTCAGGATATACACTGAGTTATATTACAGCTTCCAGTTTACTTAAGGTCATCCTTACAAGTGGCAAAATTTTCTAAGTATCAGATTCTGAATTTGAGATCAGTGACAATAAAAAATGTGAGTGTATAAAAGATCTAAAAATCAACACAATGAGATAGGTCATGAACTGGGCTATACCACCAAAGCCTTTGAAACATCCTATTAGCAATATGGAAAGCAAACAGAATGCAGCCACACCCTTGGAAAGTGTGGTTTAACCCAGCAGGCAGCTAAACACCACACAGACATTCACTCATTGCCCCCTCCCCCCAGTAGGATGAGGGAGAGAAGTGGGATAAAAAAAAAGTAAAAGCTTGTGGGTTGAGATAAAGGCAATTTAATAGGAAATAAAAGAAAGATATACTAAAAAATAATGGTAATAATAATAATATGTACAAAACAAGTGATGTACAATACAATCACTCACCACCTGCTGACCAATGCCCAGCCTGTCCCTGAGCAGTGTTTCCCCCCCAGCTCCAGCCAGCCACCCATATAACTGCTCATCATGACATTACATGGTATGAGACATCCCTTTGGCCAGTTTGGGTCAACTCTCCTGGTTCTGTTCCCTCCTAGCTTCTTGTGTACCCCCAGCCTGCTCACTGGCAAGGAGGTGTGAGAAACTGAAAAGTCCTTGGCTCTGTGTAAGCACTAGCTCTGTAACAATTAAAACATCAGCATGGTATCTACATTATTCTCATCCTAAATCCAAAACACAGCATCATACTAGCTACTAGGAGGAAAATTAAGTCTATCCTAGCTGAAACCAGGACAGAAAGCAAACTGGATTGGGTTGGATTTATTTTTATGTATCTAAAACAGACAAACACAGAAGCTAATTTAGATCTCAAAGACTGTTGGGATGAGGGATCACTTCAGTGAAGTCAGTAAAGAAAGTCCCTGTATAAAACTGTGGTAAAAATATAACACAGATTAATATAGAATCTTTATTAAAGGTGAATGATTCTTCAGTGCTGGATTCTGGTGCTATCTTTGACAGCTGACCTTGCTGTATGCATCAGAAATTGAACTAGAAATCTTCACTCATTTGTAAGGGGATAATATTGTTTGATAATAATTCCAGATATAAGTTTTTGGTTCATCTTCAATTTTTCTATAGCGGATTTTTTATCAGAAAGAAAAGATTTAATAATAATAATAATTAAAAAAAAAAAAAAAGCAAAAAGAGTGTTACTGAAAGGGGCAAAGAGCATGAGGAATGAAGGAAATAGAAGTAGGAATGAACATACAAAGGTAAGGGCTCACACCAGAGCTTGTGGTCTTTAAAGATTTGTAAAATTGACAATAATGAGAAATATAAAGATAATAATGAGAAATATAAAGATGTTCATAAGTAAAAACTTTCACTTAAAGCTTTCATACTGAATTTGTTCAATATTTGAAATTACCCATAAGGATAATTTTGATGCCTTTCTCAGTGGAACAGAGTACTCAACTAAGATAAAATATCACCACATGATTTACTATACATAATTCATTTTAAATATTTTTTATGCCAATAAAAATATAATGTTCTTTGTAATTTTTATGACTTTGGAGTTCATGCTGGATCTAATAAGTAATGTTTATTTTAAAGTTAACTAAGCCTGGTAAAAATTTCTGATAAATAGCAAAACACATATAAACATACATAGATATAAATAACATGTATTTTATATAACTATATAACTATATATATATATATAACTATATATAACTTTATATAACTATATATATATATAGTTGTCCACAAGGACAAATCAAATTAATCACCATTAATCTCTCTAATCTTGATGCTTTGAGCTTGTGTCAAAACTAAAATATTTTTAAAGTAAAAAACATACACGATTTACTTTATATTGTAAAACCTAGTTTGATTACTATAATATACACCTTTGATGGATACAGCTTTAGGTAAATTCCATGTTTAATTCTTACTTTATGCGCTAGGGGGTTCCCTTGTCCTCCTATTATGTAGGAGTTCCTAAACAGTTTTGGGGAATGGGCAAGACTTCAAGGGTGTTTTTTGCTGATATTTTAGCAAATTTATTCAGAACGCTAAGCTTCAGAATATTAAACTTTCACTATATGAAGGCTTTAAACTATCAACCTTTCTCTACTAGGAGGATATGTAATATTATCCTTTCTTTTTTTTTTTTTTTTTTTTTTTTTTTGCCTATTCATTAGCAGATATCAATGATGTTTCAAAATTCTCAGGCTGCATAAAATCAATATTCATGAAAATAAACTCTATTTGTTTATATGCTTATTTGTGGATATCTTTTTATGCACTGTCTCAAACCAAAGTAAATGATAAAAATAATAGTATAGATTTAAATTTCTTTTTATTATTATTATTAAAGTAAAATATATTTGGATAACTTAGTATGACAGATCAAATAAGATGTTTTCCTGTATTATTTTGATATTTCTTTGGATTTAAATCTAGTGAATACAAACTTTAAAACAGTGTGTCGTTTTGTTTTCTTTTTCAAATGTCAAAAAATCAATCCATCAAACTACATATTCCACAGTTTTTATTCACATCTATTATACAATACGCCACAGATTTGTTTTTCTGTTTGGGTAATAAGTGTAATCAGGGTTCTGGGGGTACCTCTTAAGACTGAGACTAACTTCTCTTTAAAGATCAACTAAAGATCAACCTCAGAAGATTCTCTCCTACATTCAGAAAAACACTAGCATTAAAGGCGATGTTTTAGGAAGTACTGGAGGAAATGGTAGAACTCAAAACATATCACATTTAGCCAATGTATTACATGCTTCTAATAATAACAATATCATGTTGCATTTAAAACTCTTGTTGAATAAAGACTCCTGAAGTATTCATTCATTAATTATCGTAGGAAAACAGGTTATAGTGTAATGAGTGTAAATTTAAATTAAAAAAAAAAAAAAAAGAAACCCACAATTATGTTTAATTGTTTTTGTCTATGCATACAAATCTAAGGTAATATAAATAACATTATAAGAAATACTGAAGGGATAAATTAGTTATCCATGTTAATCATCTAGTAATCTATGTCTTTATCATCTCTGTAGAGATCTAGCTAATACAGAATATCAGAAAGATATTCATTTTAGAAAATATAGGTGTCTTCGGAAGGGAGAAAATATTTCTCCAGATGGCACTGGCTTCTTAGGTTTTCATTTTGACCACTCTGGGAGTTAGACATCCTAAAATACATACATACAGTCTTGTATCTACAGTCAGAGCCTGAAATCTTTTCAGTGTGTTTAAGAAGAAAATATTGCCTTCACCTGTCTAATTTAAGATAGAAAATAATATGGGCTTAACTGCTCACACATAATACGCTCAGTGTCACTTAAAAACCTGTAGATATCCGAGATTTCTGTACAGATCTTGCAGATACAATACAGGACACACAGAGACCAATGCCCTTCTAGAGTGGTGGTTGGACCCCGTGTGCTAAATAATCTCAAAGAGCACCAGTTGTCTATCTGTAAGTAAGTGAGTAAAGTCATCAGTTTCTTGAAAGTGCTAAAATAAAAATTATTTTCTTTCATGAAACTAGGAGCCAAGTAATCTAAACTTACCCTTTATAACGTGATGCAGCATGTTTTTCAGTGGGAGCATCTTTCATACATTCCCTGTTGTAATACATACAAACTGATATTCAGAGAACATCCAAAATGTCCTTTTCATATAAAAGATGACACACTGTAAAATGTTGGCTGCTGTCAAAGTCTGCATCCTAACAAAGGCTGTAGCACTGCAATATCCAGACCTGGGAAGTGGTAAGCACAACTGAGTTTGGCATAGACAAAATAACTCTGGTGACATCATAACTATGAAACATAACTTCTTTTTGTTGTTTGCATAAGTATATGGCAAATGAAATCACAAATCATTCAACTAAAATCAAATTGCCTTAAACAAACACAGCACCTAGAGACTGCTGAGCACAGCTATTGTCTATATCTGCATTTATAGATTAAATTACTGGCAATGAAACCCAACATAGCTCTCCATCATTGCTGATTAACTTGCCCTTGCATTTACAGGCAATTGCTCCAGCTAAACTGGCACATTTATTTGCTAAGCTAATGTCATATGATTGTGTTTTCAGTTCTCCCTTACCATTTAAAAACTGCCTTTGCTAGTTCGGTTTCTGTCTAACTTCGTAATCTTAGCTCCTATCTTATTACTTTAAATGTACGTTCACATGATTGCAATCACTACATTTATTGTAATTTAACAAGTTACTATTTGTCAATTGATTAGTTTAATCATGATATGTAACCTTGAAACTGTTTAATGTGCTTATATCTTTTTTTTTTTAAAAAAAAAAAAAAAAAAAGTATCTCATTTCACTTGTGGAGAGTCCTGATAGTTTAGAGAAAGGAAGGTATATATATGTTAATTGCCTTGGCTCATTTCACAGTAGATAATTTGATAAACACAAGTAACTTGATCACCTGAAGCAGTCTGAACATATTCTGAAATCCTGTAAGCATAGACACAGATCTTTCTGGGAATGTGATTTGTGGAATAAATGTCCCAAGCTGTATGTTTGATCTCTCTCTTGAAGGCTACTACCACCAAAGCAGAGACAGTTACGTGTCTCCTGTGTACATGACTCTTTTACCTCAGTACAAAGTTAAAGGACTTTATTTAAACAGATAACTACTCCTCAAGTTTTCTAGTGGGTTTTATTTTTTATTTGTTGCTATCTTTAGAAAAAAAAAAAAAAAAAAAAAAAAAGAGTGAGAAAACTAGCTTCAGAAAGCTTGCATAGCACTGGTGATGACTGAGTCAAACTAGCTTCAGAAAGCTTGCATAGCACTGGTGATGACTGAGTCATAAGAGTAACATGTTTTCTAAGAAAATATAAAAAAAATACATATGCAAGGAATTTGTAATTTGTTAAAGCAAGAATAAAGACAAATCAAGGTATGAATTGATCATGACTTCTCCTGGAATGTGCATCTCCCTTCATATGTAGTGTTACACTGCTGACAGAGCAGCTTGTGAGGGACTTGAACTTTTCTCCAAAAGTACTCATCTGAGCCTGAGAAATCACATTTGATGTGATAGAAAATAGTAAATAGGCCTAGTAAAAAGAAATAAAATTTTATTTTTGTTTTTGTTAAAAGGACGTGATGGTGTCAAATTTCAGAAATAACCTACCAAGTCATAATTTAGGTCATAAACCCACTGGTGACTGGATGGACCTTCATTCATAGGCATGCCAGATTCTTGCTGTGAAGATATATTATTACTTTGTTTGTGTGTTTATGCATGCATGTTAGCACTACTGAATCCACTGATATGCACTTATCCTGAATCCACCTACCCATGGACATAAGGTAGGGATTTCACTGTATTAAAAGATTTCTTTCACCATTACACCATTATCCTTTCCCTGTCTAACTAATATCCCTCTAACATTTACCAGGCACAATACCATTAAAAGCATAACACTTCAGTATGGTTTCAATAAGGTTGCATATTTATGCAACAGGAATTATTTCATTAAAAATTGATTTGAAAATCCTTTTTAAAGGAAACAGAAAAAAAAAAAAAAATAAGCATGTTTTTGGTACACTGAGTTAAATTCCTCTGAAGAAAATGAAAGAACTGAGAGAAAATAATAATAATAAAAATCATTATTGTTTTCCATTACCATCCATTTCATAAAACATATTTAACAGCAGTGAATATTTTTTCAATGTTTTCAATAATAGGTTGTGTGTAATTAAAGACATTTTTGAACTACACAATATTTTGTTATGCCAAAATTAATAAAGATGTACTTAAAGAACATGTCCTGTTTTTCTAAATGTAAGGCTGTATTTTTTCAATACTACTGACATGCAGACTGAAGTGCCCTGAATTATTCCATTTGGAAGTCACCACATTTCTGAGTACAAACAATAACAATGTCTGAAAATTATTAGTGCCCTTCACATATTTTAAAAGTGCTTCAGTTTAGAAGCAATAAAGCTAGCCAACTTGCTTCCTACAACGCATTTTTAAGAGTCAGCGTTTAAAAGCAGTTCAAACCCGGTCTGTGATGTCTGTAATAAGATCATGTATATTGTGTTTTAACCTGGCAGGAAGCTAAGCACCACACAGCAATTCGCTCACTCCACCACCACCCACAGTGTGACAAGGGAGAGAATCAGGAAAAAATTAAAAAGATAAAACTCATGTCTGAGATAAAGACAGTTCAATACATCAGAAAACAAATGGAAAATAATTACTATTATTATGATACGTGAATATACAAAACAAGTGACGCACAATGCAATGGTGTGTAAGACCATCAGCTGACTGATACCCACGCTGTCTGTCAGCAGCAACACCTCTCCTGGCCAACCCCCCCCAGTTTTATTGCTGAGCATGCTGCCAGGTGGTATGGGATATTCCTTTGGCCAGTTTGGGTCACCTTTCCTGGTTCTGTCCCCTCACTCCTTGCTGGCAGGTCCATATGAGGAGCTCAAAAGTTCTTGACTCATTGTAAGCCCTGCTCTGCAACCAGTAAAACATCAGTTTCATCATTGTCATCATTATTCTCATCCTAAATCCAAAACACAGCACCATACCAGCTACTAGGAAGAAAATTAACCCTGCCACAGTTGAAATGAATAATTGTCAGC
Source organism: Oxyura jamaicensis (assembly GCF_011077185.1). NCBI lineage: Eukaryota > Metazoa > Chordata > Aves > Anseriformes > Anatidae > Oxyura > Oxyura jamaicensis. The sequence continues at coordinate 158,563,015 of NC_048893.1, forward strand.
TCTTTTTTAAGCACAGATGAAGGTACCTGTCTCAGTCTGTTTGCAAGAAAAGAAAAGAAAAGAAAAGAAAAGAAAAGAAAAGAAAAGAAAAGAAAAGAAAAGAAAAGAAAAGAAAAGAAAAGAAAAGAAAAGGTCAATATATAACCACTTTCCATTTTTGTATTTATGCTGCTTCAATTTACTTATAAGGCAACAAGCTTTGCTCTAAAATTGCATTCTTCTGACTATTAATTATTGCCTGTGGTCAAATTTCCAATTACGGGAGTAATCAGATAGTGTTTCATAGAAACAAAGCATAAGAAGCTTGAGGAAGGATTGTTTGAAATAACCCAGATGCTAATTAGTTCTATATAGAATTTCAGAACTTAGAAATCTTGCTGGTTTATAATTTTCCCCAAATTTCTAAAACAGACAGTAGTAAAAGCACATTTCTTAAGTTCTTCAATTTTCAGATAATTAAAAGGATTACTGGTGCTGCTGTATTTGGTGGGGAGCTGGGGGTTGGCCTCTTCTTGCAGATAACTAGTGATAGGACTAGAGGGAATGGCCTCAAGTTGTACCAGGGGAGGTTTACGTTGGAAATTAGGGGACATTTCTCAGAAAGAGTAGCCAGGCATTGGAATTGTTTGATGAGGAAGGTGGTGGAGTCACCATCCCTGGGGATATTTAAGGAAAGGTTGCACCTCGCACTTAGGGACACGGTTTATTGGGTGACTTTGGTAGTAGGGTGATGATGGTTAGACCAGATGATCTTGGAGGTCTTTTCCAACCTTAATGATTCTATGATTCTTATGATGTTCAAATTCTCAGTTATAAGCACAAAGGTAAAGGTATAGAAAACAGCGCTTTTAATTATCTCAAAATTAAAGAAGTTAATAAACATATGTATCTAAGGGTGAGCATAAAGGAACAGAATGGGAATTGAAAGATTCTAAAAAAAAAAAAAAAATTAAAAAAATACTGAATTCCAAAGTAAGTTACAAACAAGTGACTTACTGAGGAAAAACTGGATTGTAGAATATTTAGACAACTTAGTTCTTTCTCTGTAGGTAAGAATTGGAGAAATTCATCCTCTGGAACTAAGAATCTGCTAACACAACCTCCAGAACAGTAGTAGTATTCTGTGGAAACTAATGATATTTTAAAAAATTCAAGAATATGCTGTTATTTTCATACAAGTGAAAATAATAATCAAAGATAAATAAAGTCATCCCAAATCCAGAATGTGCCAAAACAGAGGACAAATTTAATGAACAGTCACTTCGTTAACACATTAGTAATAATAAGGTGACCAGAAATGGATGTCATGGACACCAATCAACAGCTGTGTCTAATGTGTATACTTTTTATTCTGTATATCATAACAGGCTCACTGTACATGGATGTATCAGTAGACTTGGTATAGCTCACAAAACCTTGTTTAGGATTCTCTGTCAGATGAATGATGACAGATTTAATACTAGTTGAAAAAATACTTGAATAGTAGTTACTAACAGACAAATTTAGTTACTAACAGGCAATTTTTTTAAGTAAGCTCCTAGGACAACTCTTCATAGTATTGTGTTAAGAAAAATTGTTATTAGCACTTTGGTCAACAAAACAGAGAGTTCACATAGCAATAATTAGGAGCTGTTTCAGAGTGAAGATGATAACTAAAGATATTTGATTATAGGATATTCACAGTCTTCCCGTAGAATCACAGAATCATAGAATTTCCCAAGTGGAAATTTCCCAAGGGACACACAAGGATCATCTAGTCCAACTTCTGCCTCCACAGAGGACCACCCAAAAATCAGACCCCATGTCTGAGAACATTGTCCAACTGCTTCATGAGGTCCAGCAGGCTTGGTGCTGCATGTGGGCCAGGGCAATCCCAAACACAAATACAGGCTGGGCAGAAAATGGATTGAAAGCAACCCTGGTGAGAAGGAACTGCGACTGTTTGTTGATGAGAAGCTTTACATCAATGCCATCAATGTGTGCTTGCAACACAGAACTGCATCCTGGGCTGCATCAAAAGAAGTGTGACCAGCAGGTCAAGGGAGGGGGTTCTCCCCTTTTACTCTGCTTTTGTGAAACCCCACCTGTAGGCCCCCAGCACAAGAAGGACATGGAAGCATAAGAATGAGTCCAGAGGAGGGCCACAAGGATGACCAAAGGGCTGGAGCACATATCCTACGAAGACTGGCTGAGAGAGTTGGGATTATTCAGACTGGAGAAGAAAAGGCTCCAGGGAGACCTTACTATCAGCCTTCCAAGACCTAAACGGGGCCTACAGGAAAGTTGAGGAGGGACACTTTGGCAGGGAGTGTACTGATAGGACAAGGGGAAATCGATTTAAACTAAAAGAGAGTAGATTTAGATTAGATATAAGGAAGAAATTCTATACTCTGAAGGTGGTGAGACAGTGGAACTGGTTTCCCAGAGAAGCTGTGGATGCCCCATCCGTGGGAGTGTTTAAGGCCAGGTTGGATGGGCTTTTGAACAATCTGGTCTAGTGGGAGGTGTCCTTGGCAGGGAGTTGGAACTAGATGATCTTCAAGGTCCCTTCCAACCCAAGCCATTCCATGATTATATGGAAAAGCTTAAACTACATGTTGTAGGATTTTCTGATTAGCAAATTTTCATTGCTTTGAAAATACCTTGTTAAAATTATTTAAAAATAAATAAATAAATAAATAAATAAAGCAGTCTTCAGTAATGACCTAACGAAACAGAATGCAGGGATAGCTCAGGATAGTTACTTTCTTGCCTGCTAAACTTCATGTATATCATTCAAGAGAAAAAATAATGCACAGGTTTTGACTAAGAAACAAAAAATAAGTAACATGAAAACAAAATTAAATAATAGGTGAAGATCAAGGAAAAAACAAAAAAACAAACAAAAAAAAATGACACCCTTTCAATTATTTTAGTCCTCCAGAATGCCTTTTAGATGGTGAGTTCATGAGGGACTTTTCAAAAAACACTAAATGATCTAAGCCACATTTTGAGAATTTTAAGATATCCTCATGTATTTAGATAACTTCATTTATTTCCATAAAACAGGAAGAACATCTGGCAGGAGTGAAAAGCCTTCTAAAGCTTTTTAAGGAGTAATGGTTTAAACTTTAGAAAAACAAATGTCAGTTTTTGAAGGATTGCATTACCTTCTAAGGATATGCATGTCCTATAAATGGACAAAAGCTTCAGTTGCAGAAACTAGATCTTAAGAAACATTGGATAATTCCTGGAAACGTAGGCAAAATCATAAGATCGTAAGGACACACATACAACATTTTCCAAAACAGCGAACTAAAAGCAGCTTTGTCATGAGAACTAAACATGAGAAAATTTGATTCCTGAAAGGTTTTAAATCTGTATTTTGTCTAAATTCCTGAAAATACAATAGCTTTTGTAAAAAGTTGTGACTATTCACCATTTATTGTCAGTGTTAGCTGAATGTGATGCAGAATAACAACTTTTAAAGATATAAATTACAATAAAATTAAATACTAAATGTAGTATTTGAACTTTGAGGATTCCTCAAAGAGATATATGCTAAGAATGAAATGCATTGGATATGTGAACTGTATGCAGTTTCGTATAGTCTCTACTTATAAATCATAAAGATTTTTGTTGCTATGAGTACACAAATTATATAAAAATAGATGCAGATATTCATTAACTCAGAAAGCAAGGTCCCAATATACACATTTCAAGTTGACTAAAGGCAATGAGATTAGATATACTGAAGTTCAACAGAAAAAAGAAAAGCAGTTTTCAAGAAAAGCAGATTTGGGAGGTCTAATTGAAAGATTATTTTAGTTCCAATTTTGCCTATTTATAAATGTAACACAATTGTTATTTTTCTGTTGTTGTCAGCAATTAACAGAAAAGAGACATTAAATGTCTTTGAAGTAGCTGTCCAGTTGGAGGTGAAAAGAAACTAAATTTTCAGTCTGACTGTGGATTTTTAGTTTTTCTTTTGTCTTACCAGCTCTACTTGCAGCTGTCAACAGCTGGATATTTTCCTCTTATTTGGTAAGCATACTTGACTCCGGAGAATGCAGACTGCTTTCCAAAACCACAGGGATACTGGATAGATGGTAGAAGGACGACTGTTTTCACCTCTGGTGCTCAAGATACTACAGTTCGAAAATTTTGCCTAACGTAGACAGATTTAATCTATGGTACAGGATGAGAAAATATTGTATGAGGGGAAAAAAAAAAAAAAAAAAAAAAAAAAAAAAAGGAAAGAGAAGGAAAGAGAAGGGAAGGGGAAGGGGATGGGGAAGATATGCTCACTGTAAATCTAGATCCAGTAAACAGACTCAAGAAGACCAGTATAGAAATTTTGAAAGAACAATACAGAAATGAATAAATGAATGTTGGTAGTTAATTGCCTGAATGTAGGTGATCAACAAAATTACTTAATGCTTCTGAAGTTGTTTTGAAATATTAATTAAATTAAGATAGGGAGAAGGAACTTTTAAGAAATATTGGTATAATCTAAAATCTGAATTGGAATTCATCCAAACTAGTTATGCTAAACTCCCTTTCTAGCCACTGGTTAAAATAAATAAATAAATAAATAAATAAATAAGGCATTTTGTGAGACCTACATGTCTAACAAAGGAAAGATATTTCCACACTTTAAAAGAACATGCTTCTAAGTCTGGTTGAGAAAAAGGTAATTCCTGTCTCTATTGCTTGCAGTAAACTTCTGTCAGCTACCATTACCTGTACAGCTACAAAATCAAAACTATAAATCCTAAAGGGGAACATGAGGCCAAACTTTATAATGCAAAAAAAAAAAAAAAAAAAAAAAAACCTGTAATGTGAACTGCTGATGGGGAGAAGGGAGAGGGAGACGGGGAAAGGGAAGATTCAGTTCAATCTACAGTTTACTGAAAATGTCTTCTCAATGTGTAATAGTGTTCAAAAAGCCAAGACAACATTAGAAGATCTAAACAATGAATCAGAGAACATTGTCATTATATAATAATGTAATATTTAAATCATGGGTCTTTCCTCACTAAGAATACTGTGCTATGTTCTTCATTATTTTCTTAATAAAAAATAGATAAGGTTGCAAAGACACTCACCATCTGGTGATAGCTTGTAATTGTGGTTGTGGAAAAATGCTCATGAAAAGAAAATCTGAAAAAAGACTGAAATAATTTTCATCAACGGTAAATAAATAATAGATTTAATAAATACAACATGATAAATAGTACAGAAAAAAAAAAAAAAAAAAGGAGTAGATATTTATTCTTTTTTTTCTATTTCAAAATGAGACTACTAGCCAAATTGGAGGACATGTAGATTTGTAGCACATAGATACTTTCTCACATAGTGCAGAATTTAAACCAATTGTCACAAGATAGCCACAACTCATAATGACCTGAAAAAAGGAGCAGATATACTTATAAATTAATGGCACTCAAGGAACATCAACATTTATAATAAAAATACACAATGAGGAGCATAAATGAGTGTTATTTTCAGAACTTAATCTGAAAATCTCCTTTTTTTTGAGAGAGAGAGTGAGAAGTTATTGTTTCTCAACCTTTCTTCTTAAATGTTTGGAAAGAATAACAGGCAGTTACAAATAATACATTTTCTGGAAAGGATCATTTTTTAGAAAGAGAAAAGGATGAAATACTCCATAGACCTTTGTAGGTGGTACCCTGCTTTAGTAAAGACTGAGGATAGTAGATTTATGTCTATGAACAAGAAATGAAGTCTCAAAACTTCGGGAACTCCCTATCCATCATTTCCATCCTCCACAATATGTGCACCAGAAGTCCATTTTGTGAACTTGTAAACACTTATTTGTTCCCCAGAACTTTCATTTCAGTGCTGTTTTCTGTATAAGAGAGCATACAAAATCGCTTTTCTCCGTTAGGCACCACTGCATACAGCACAAGCCGAAAAATACTGTCAGAAAACATACATTCTTGTGACATAGAAGTAAAGTCTTTCAGATCACTCTAAGACTTCAAGAGCAACAAACTGATCCTACAAGAGCACCCAGCTGTTCTAGAGAAAAGTAGCCAAAGAACGAGAATCATCTCCACAGTAAGATTTCTGTACAAGTGTATTTTCCAGTAGGGTTTTCAGCCATCACAGCTCAATTTAAATTGCTATCATGCTCTGCAACACTTCTCTAACCAAGACTATGGGATGCATCTATGGACACACAACATCTAGATTAAATTTTCAAAAGAACTGAACCTAAACTGCATTAGCTTCAGCTTAAATCACTTTTTCAAGTACCTGCTCCTGAGTTATCCCTGTAGAACTGTAACTTTGATGTTGTGATGGTAGAATTTAACTCCCTACCCAATTTACATTGATTGACATTAAAAAAAAAAAAAAAAAAAAAAAAGTCAAGATTGACTTTGTAGGCATTTTAGGAACCTGTGCCACTGTTAAAATAAAACACAGTTTGTGCCTTGCAAATGAGTTGCTGTGATTTTGCAAAATGGCTCACCTTGATGAACAGATAATAACAGAATAGAGGAGAATTTGTCTGAGAAATAACACTGTTAATCTCTGTGGATATATCAAGGGTAAAGGAATAATAGCAGAAAAATAATAAATTAGTACAAATTAACCATAACTAACTTATGGCTAAAAATTAGAACAACAATTCTAACTATTAAAGGAGGAAGATTCTTGAACAGCCTTTCACCAAGACACATGGAGCTTTTGGATGGACTTGGATGCATTTACTAACAGGATTATGTAATGGCCTGTAATAGCCAAGAACTGGATGCAACACTCCCTTTTAATCATATATCCCAAAGGCCTTCATAATTATTATAATTATTATTAAAAAAAAAAAAAAAAGTAATCCAGAGCTCAGATACAGTTAGGAAAACAGAAGGAGAGCTGGTGGATGAAATTTTGAATTTAAGCATATTCTATTTATACTACTTACAGGACAGTAATAAAAGTCAACATAATCAATTGGAAAGGCAAAAAAAATAAAAATAAAAAAAGAAAAGAAAAGAAAAAATATTATTTTCCCTATTTGTATTGGCATTCTGTACATTCTGTGTTTTTTAATTCAATTTATCTTATTTTTTTGTCAGACAATATCAAGATTATTGATTCTATATCATGGTATTTATTTTATGTTAAGTCAAAAATATTTTTAGAGGAAGGTAAAGGATTTTTAAATTCCATGATTGCCAACCTGATCCCTGCAGAGAATAGTTTTGCAATTTTTAAACATGATAATTGACATACCTGAAAAAAGTATTTTGGTTGCCATTTGAGAGTAAAAGTGCAGTTACCTTATTTGTATGTATCATTTTTCAGAATCACTGATAGTAATTACTCTTCTTTTTCTTTCTGATATTACTAAAATCAAGACAGACACTTTATATATTATCTGGAATAATGGAAATAAATTTGAAGATTTGACTATGAGAGTAATACAAAGCAATTGACAAATGACTTGCAGCACTTGTCATGGTCTTCTACTTTGTCCTTTGTATGACTCTTCTGTGCTGTGTCAAATATTAATCACCACATACAGTAATCTATCTGAATGAATGTTGATTCTCAGAGTTCAATCCTTTACCTAGACTACTGAACTTTTAATTCTTGGCTATTTAAATGCATATCAAATACCAGAGAAGATTAATTACTACAATAATTCACAAATGCATTCTGTTTCCTTAGCCTCAAAGAAACTTATAGGCAACTTTCAAAGTATTGCTGGATTAGAAAGAGTAAATCTCATGTAATTCTTATGAAATGTCTACATTCCCCAAGTATATTATGAAATACTAACTAGTATGCTAGAATATTTTGCAGTTGAATGTAAGTAAAACCATATTCACAGTACATGAAATATGAATACTTGCCTTCTTAGCAATGCAGAGTATTCAGGGCCTCCTTCCTCCAGCTGGTACCCACAATTATGAAAGGGAAATGAAGTCTTGAAGACTGAGGGAATATTAAACCCATGGTAGCTACTGTTGAGCCACTCAAATGACTTACTATAACTACTGTCACTGTTGAGTTAGTAAAGAGCCCTCAGGTCCACAAAGAGGAATCTCACACGTCCTTTGGGGTTTGACTCAAAAGTTAATGAAACTCACTGTCAAGTAGCAGATTGACTGCAGCTGAGGAATGAACAGTTTATCTCATGGTATAGTGCTGGTGTAAAACTAACAAAAGAGTCCTAAGTATTCACAATGTCGGAGTGCTTAATAAAAATGTTAGGAAGAGCTAGTCATATTAATTTTTGTCACAGTAAAATTCCCTGTGCACACAAGCAATAAATTAGGCAGCACGTCACATCAGTTTTATGAAATATCATGATCCGCCTGGCATGGAAACTCTCTTTTTCTGTTTAAGGTTCAAACTTATACCTTTATATATATTTATATATATACATACCTTTATATATATATATATATATATATACATATATATATATATACATATATATATATATCCTTTCTTCTGTTCTGAAGGTAGTGACCTTTGGAACCATTTTTTTTCAATGTGTCTGAGGGGTCTGCAATAGAGCAGAGGACTGAAGTGTCATGTCTCTGAAATCTGTTCAATACAATAGGATGCATTTTTTTTCAAAAGTGTCAAATTCTAAATGTCTTTTATCTGTGGATGCCATCTGAAAAAAAAAAAATCAAAATACACAAATACATTTACACATGGACTGAACAACCTTGGACAGACAAATTAAACAAAAAATTCAACTGATTTTATGTCTCGTACTATTGATTTGTAGAATGCATTAATTTTCACTGTAGTCATATGCTGAGAAAACAGCAGGAAACAAATACTGAGGCAAAATACAGCTTAAGAGAATCCTGCAAATTCTTAAATCTTAAATGTGCCTTAAGCAGAAACAACCTAATATCCTGCATTTAAAATGAAAATATTTTTCTCCTTTGTGACTAGTTAGCTGGAGCCAAGAACACATCTGTTATAAGAATTCTACCTCACTTTTGTGTTCAGCATTCCTGGAAAAAAAAAAAAAAAAAAAAAAATCATTTACAAATTATCTGCAGATAACTTAGTATTACTTCTTTTCTATTTTATTGAAAATATTCTTACACACTTTGTTTATAATTAAGTTGGATAAGTTTTATCATAAGATAAAATTGAATCTGTCCTGAAGTGATAATCTGAAAAAGGGGCATTAGTAAGCAAAAATGTTATGGAAGTGACAGAAGAATGCAGTTATGTATTTTGATGAGCAGTGAGCAGTTGGTGATCCGAACCAGAGGAAACCATAAATGATTCATAACTTTGTGAAATTCTGTAGTCGAGGTAATTTAAGACATAGAGTTCTATCAAATTAGAAGTAAATACAGTGTTTTCTCTGGTCTTAGCTCTTTTATTGGGTCCTGGCTTCAATAAAATCATTTTCATGGGATCCACATTGCTATTTTAAGGGCCTCTGTATGGCATATTGTTTGATTTATTATTATCTGATTTGCACATTGAAAATGATTACTCTCAGAAGAATTACAATGGGATTTGATTCAGATTTAAATAAATAACAGAAGAGCCCTAAGAGATCTCAGCACAGTTTGCTGCTTTTGGTGGTGCTTTCCAGATCTCCTAACTAGCCAGAAAATGTTTTCCAATCTAAATGTATAACTTTCAAATTTGTGTCTTTTTATTTATTTATTATTTTATTTATTGCATGCAAGAATTATATAATGTATAGTCTCAGACTTCAGGAAAATGTCCTCATGGTCTTTTCTGTTGTAAAGGCCGGCAAGATAAATGCTTACAATACTCTTATTTGATACCTTAATACCTGAAAATAACTTTCTATTATATGCCATGTGTATAAAAATACCCTGGTTATGTAAATATGTGCACAAATACAAAAAATTATCTAAAAGTTTTCAAGACTGAGTTTAAAGGCTAAACATGCTGACATAAATAATAATAATAATAATAATAATAATAATAATAATTTTTTTTTTAAGGCACCTTAGATGACTTATAGTTAAAACATGCAGGTTCTATTTTCTAGACACCTGGTACTCTGAAGCAAATCCAAAATTAAGGCTTAGGCACTTTAAACAGGAAATACGGAAAACTTGGATGTGCTGGGCAGGAAACTGCAGACTTATAGAAAAGGAAACCTCAAATTCTGAACTTCTCTAGAGATCAAGAACCTTAATGGGTCTGCCAGAGGACTCTTTGGACCATTGGGTCTAGAGAACTATTTCCTGAAGGAGGTAACCTTCCTTGAAAAAACAAAACCAAAAAGCACATAGCATTTGTGCCTAGTGTTTACACAAAAAGCATTTGTGCCTAGTGTTTACACAAAAGCTTGGCAGACGTAAAGTAAATTACTGCAACCCATTTCAAAGGACAGTAACACTACTTGAGAAGTAACAACTTTTTAATTAGTCCTGGTCCTTAAATCATTCACATCATAGCTCATATACCCCCACCTAAGTTCACAGGTTCCTTTCTAATGATACACTACAAATTATTATCTCAACATTCAATCAAGAGACAGGGTACACATACAAGAGCTACCAGGAACTAGGAGACAGGCTCACATCACATAGAATCATAGAATCACAGAATTGTTTGGGTTGGAAGGGACCTTAAAGATCATCTAGTTCCAACCTCCCTGCCATGGGCAAGGACACCTCCTTGAGACAGTTCCAACCTCCCTGCCATGGGCAAGGACACCTCCAAATAAGATATTTGCCTTTCTCTGCATATACAAAATATATAGGTATCACCTATATCACCTAACACTTATAGGAAATATTAAAACATGGAAAATTGTACAGTAAATCAAGGTCTGGATACTGTAGCTAAATTTATAAGAGAGAAATTATTTAGACTGAAAGGTTTATTACAGATGAAGCAGAAGGAAGATAAAGGAGCAATTAAAATATTTTAGATTCTTTGAAGTTTCCGATTCTCCAAATCCTTCAATGTCAGTAGAGAGATGATCTAGATTAACTCCAACAGATGTCTTCCAATTCAGTAATTGTAAAAAAGTTGCAAATACATTTTTAAGCACCATTCTCTTAAGAGAATGAAAAAGGGAGTTCTGGTTCTAATGAAAATTGAGAGCAGAATATAAAAAGATAAAAATTTCAGTTGTATTAGTAGCAGTATAATAGCAGAATAGGCGACAGACTGGTGTTAGATAGTTCTTAGTATCTATCTAGATAGTATCTATCCTCAACAGTGAAGTTCCATGCAGAAGTACTCGAGCTATTATGGGCATGACATCATTTCAAGTGTTGAACATGATCATATGTTGTCCATTTTGTGTGCTAATTTTTCCTTTCCGTTATTATCCCCAACTTTCTGTATGTTGTAAGCTAACAAATTCAGTTTAAAATAAATCTTTTCTGACTAACTGATATTCAAAGCACAATAAACCTAAGGACCAAAAGCTTCTGCCTTCCCATAGAACCTACTAAGAAATTCAGATACCACTCTATGAATAAATAGCAGTCAGCACTAATAGGTGACAGGTGGAAAATAAAATACCATATAATAGGTGGACTCACAAGCCTTACTGGTTTTGGATTAAGGTTTACAGATGTTCTTAAAGATGCCTAAATTTTATGAGAAATAATCAGGCATTAACTAATGAAGTTTCTTCTTGCCTGGAGCACTTCTCCCTCAATATTTCTTAAATTATTTCTGCAAAATAATTACCATAATCTTTGCTTATGTATATTGCAATGGATTTTGGTGAATGAGATATCATCTCTCTGAAAGTAATGGTAACCCTGGAAGACAATGATAGTGATATGGAGAAACCGTTAACTACTTTTTCTGTAAAAGTCATCTATACAAGAGTTTGGATTATCTCCCCCGTGCCTCCTTGCATCTCTTGACTAAATTCAATATGCTCAAATATAAAATAACTCACCTGTATTTAAAGAAAAACATACACAAAATGAAGCATCTAACTCTCCTCTTAGTACTATCAGCTCCTGAGTTTATGTACCTTTTGAAATTACCCAGCAAAAATTACTCAGAAGCTTAAAATATTTACACTGTGCATACCTAGAGGTAGTATCACAACAAGTCAGCCTTATGATTAGGAAACAAATTGAGGAAAAAGTCAAATCAAACAGAAGATACTCTGCAAATCTCTAGAAAGATTAAATAGTTTCAGAACAAAAATTTAGATCATTTTTATGTGTCTTCCCCAAAGAGATAGGAAAGATTTGCCTTCACATTATATATATTTTAAAATTCATGGATTTTCTTTTTTATTTTTTCTTTAGAAAATGTCTGTCCATGATAATATCATCAATATTAGGAAAGTAGTAAAAGTATTTTTGCCTAATCCGTTTAGATGGCAACCTCAGGGCTAAATACTAGGATCATGTCATTTGGTAAGTGTCAAAAATCTGACATTCAGGTTCATGTCAGTTAAAACTCAGACATCTTCAAAAACCCAACAGAGCTCTAATAAAAATAATCTACATAACTATCATTAAAAGATCTTAGTTTCAGTGGTACTAATACAGCTTTTCTAACTGCAAGCTTATTTTCCTTTATTTGATCAGACATTGATAATGTCAGTTCACAAATCTAGATTACAATGTTACAATACAGAAATTCTGATTTGAAAAATTCTGGAAATTGTGATCAATATGAGAAAACTGTCATGGCCACAAATTGTTTTCCTCATGCATGTAGACAATTCACATATCTAAAAATACTTCTAGAGTCCTATATGTCCATTCAGAACCAATCTTGCAAGAGCAAGAGTGGAGCCATGTTGTGTTATACAGCCTATGATGTTAAGAGAGGGCCTTGTCACCATTTGAGTCTCTAATACACCTGTTGTGCATGTGTGTAGTAACTTCATGAGAGCCTTGGGCAGGTGCAGGGATATGCCTACATAGCCTGCTACATGTTCAGACTCTACACTTCATTACCTCTACAGGCATCTTTCAGTTAAAATAAACTCTTAAATTTCACAATTACCTTTTGAAGATAAGGAAGAGAGTAAGAAAGAAAAAGAAAGTTATGAAAACTAGATTCTGTGCATAAAACTTACGTCATTTAAACATGGTTTCTAAAAGATCATTGGATAATGAATCACATTTATTTTAAATGCATACTTGTCTATGACTCTGCACTAAATTGCAAGATCAGATTATGATATCCTGCAGATGCATACTGTGTGCATTTTTTTCATTGCGTGAAGAATGAGTTTTTGTTTTAGACTAAGAAATTAAATAAATTACCAGAAAATTAATAAAACACTGCTCTAGCAGAAATTGGGAGACTTCACTCAGCTATCAAATGAACAAAATTTCATTTTTTATTAAAACAGTATACTATCTATTCTTCTCTCTTTTAAAAACACCCAGTCTGTGGAACATGAAATGTCTTGCTTTTTTATAACACTATATGAATCATTAAAAATGTTCTTGAAAAATGGTGTTAGTGTTAGCAAGTTAGTGTTACTCTATCAGGATACTGTCAGAGAAGAATGCTCACCTACAATTATAGAAATACTGAATCCATTGCAGTGATTCTGGATATATGTCAAAATATTGTTTATCTTCAGAAGAAAGGTATTAAAACTGTAGTAATGTTACAGTACAAAACTTTGCTGTCTTGTGTTTATATTATTTATGATCTGTTGTATTTGCGAAGTTGTTGTGGAAGATATTTTTCTTTGTGTACAAGGGCAAAAAAAAATCTGATCCTTACTGACTTGAATAACAAATTTATTTGAACTTTCCCCCTTCTCTCACTAGGCCATTGATAAAGAGATTGGAATTAGATGGGTGTAAAACCTTAGAGATTTGAGGAATATTAAGGCAATACTATCCTCTATGTTGTTCATAAAAATAATTGTTAAGTAACAGCAATAGTAGAACTAAAATCCAATACAGTAATAGGTACACTCCTATCTTTACAATAGATGAATAGTCAGGATGAATTCAGTGGATTTGCTTCTATGCCTAAAAACCATAAACACAATGACATATAATCTCTTAGAAACAAAAGCCCATGTACTTTTCTCCCTTTGTACTGATGCAGCAATCTTTGATATCATATACATATTTTACATGAACTATACAAAAGCTACAGCCTTTCCATGCCCTCTCAATTGGTTTATTACTGAAGGAAGAGTGGCTGCAACAATATGAAAATATATCAGTGAGCCCCCACCCTGCTGGACAGCTCCAAATTAATCATATACTTCGTTATAAAATCGGCATTTCCCTTCTTTTCCAGATGACAGTGATTACAGTCAGCCATGGAAAAGTTTCTCCAGATGAGGTGCCTGAAGGAGAGCACTAATCTGACTCTTCTGAAAGAGCAATGCTTTCCTTCCCAGAGGCCACAAAACTGCAAAATGCCATAAAAGAATGCTCTCCTTAGCTTCCCCCCATCCCCCCACACCCTCCGCCACCACCCCCTTCCGCCCCCCCCCCCCCCCCCCCCCCCCCCTCCCCCACCTACCAATA
>NC_048893.1:158577579-158591119 GCF_011077185.1 Oxyura jamaicensis
GGGGGGGGGGGGGGGGGGGGGGGGGGGAGCACACAAGCAGCTGTGAATGGATTATCTACTTCTTCAAAACTGCCTATTTTCTAAGGTACTTAACCCATGAAGTGACACAGAATAAGACAAAAAAGGGATATTTTTCAAGAGGGATAATCTACGATGTGGTTAATGAAGGCCAAGAGGTTGCACTACTTTGACTGGTGGCCTTTTAGTTACGAATGACAGAAAAATAGGATGAATGCTTAGAATAAATACAAGAAAAAAAAGTCATGTGTTTACTTTTCAAGAGCCACTATACACTTTCTTCCCCATATAAGGAAAAAAAAAAAAAAAAAAAAAGAAACAGCAACAAAAAAAACATAACATAGGAGGGCCTGGGTACTCCCAACACATAAATAACCATTTCCCTTGGGGAAAGGAGGTAAATGGTTATGCACCTGTGCATATAGTATCTTGACCTTTGCAGAGCAGTCTGTGTTGACTTATAAGTAAGGAAAGGGACACAGAACATGAAAATGTACAGTACCAGTGTCACTGGGTTCCGTTGTGTTTGCTGTTCTCATAAAAGTCTTGGAAAGTTTCCTCAAAATTTGTATAAGATTAGGTTCCTCAACATTAGTATAACCTTATGCTGCACTAAGCATTTAACAAGAATTTCAGCAAAAGACAGACTTGTACCAATGGCATCTGACACAGAACTATTTTTATATGCAACAGCCCAGGTCTCTAGTTGGTCTGATGAATTTCTTTAGCTGTCTGTTCAATAAGGAGGCAAATCTTCATCCTTAATGATACAACCAGCAAAGGTCATGAAGAATTACTTCCTGTCTAGGCTTTACTAGATATATGCAAGCACCTACAGATCTACTAGATATATACTTGTATATATTTAGATATATATTTATCTATATATAGATATATACATAAGCTAAATATAAAATGATTTTTTTACAAATTAAGGACTATTCTCAAAAAGCAAACATATAAGTTTAAAAAGTCTTTATTCCAAAGTTTGTAATAGATTTTCTTACTTCTTTTTCTTCTGGTTTCTGTATCATTGTTTTGTTTCTCATTATGAACTACAGGAACAAATTTATTCAATACCAGTATTTGATAAACAAATCAATGCAACAGACATATGTTATTCCTCAAAAGCAACAACAATGTAAACATCTGCTCTAAATCCCCTAATTAAATGAGTTTTCCTTGGGGACATTTAAGTTTCCATTTCCTGATATATCATCTTTTCGTGTCCCAGGCTTCTTGTGTGAAATCCTGAAGAGATTATTCTGGAGAAGAATAAATAAAGGTAAAAACTCCAAAGCAAACAAGAAAACAACAACAACAACACTGATTACATTGCTTACAAAATATACAGGTCATGATCACAGCTAGACAGAATATGGCTAATAAGATTGACTACAATTATTCAATTTTGTTCCGAATAGTTGTTAAGAAGTCCTTGGAAGTTGGAAGTCCTTGTACTTTATATATATATATATTTATTATTTATGTATTTCTTTAGGATTAGGGAAAATGACCAGGGACAAGATAAAACAGACCTTTACTGTTTTGAACATAGATTTAATACCTTGCTGTAAATTTATTTACTAGAACTACAACACAGTGTTAGACGGTCAGACAGGTTGTATTTACAATCAGTGTATTATTAAGGATCAGAAGGCATTAAGGATGCCATTCCTGATCAGCAAATGTTAATGTGGAAGTATCGAACGATCAAACGATTGACTTTGGAATGATGGGCAAAACTGTTTTGAAAAGCTGTTTTTTATCTTTCCCCAGGAATCTGTCTTTGACACCCTGATCTTTATTTATATGGTTGAAACCATATTTCCTTGAAAACCTGGCTAAGAAACAAGATGAGACACTGGGAAAATCTCACTCTGTGAAGTAAAAGTAGGTTTGGAATTGAAGATTTCTCAGCAAGTTTTGACCTGGAAAGATATGTATTAATTAAAGTTAACTTTATGACTTACCACATGCATATTTTACACTTATGCAACTCAGACTTTTTGTAAGATACAAATACATTCCACTGTGCCCTCAAAAATATTTCTAAAGCTATAAGACAAAAGTGTCACAGCATAAAATCTTGACGTTAAATAGAGTAGAAAATTTTGTTATTGATTTCAGTGTAGCTAAAAGGTAATGAATATCTTTATTATTTTCTGACGTTTAATAGTAACTGACGTATTACACAAGTTTCTATATGCACCCTGTTGTTTAACTGTTCTTTCTTCATAAAATACTAAAGTATGTAGCATACATTGAATCAAAATATGAATTAAACTGAGTGAGAGTTGAGTATCAACCACTTGATTTGGGAAGCCTGAAGTGAAATCTGGAAGGACTTGACAAGATTTGTCCATATCCACAACTATGATATTACATATCCACAACTACGTGGATATGTGTCCATATCCACAACTATGATATTACAACCACCAGTGTTTCAGTACTGAATCCTGGCTTATTTTTCCATTGAAGTACTTATCTGTAAGTTACTGAAAGTAATAACATGCCTTTTTTTTTGCTATTACTTTCACTCACATTTTTCTATTTCAATATTAAATATAAAATACATTACAAGACTCTCTAGAAACAGAATTTAGTTGTTTATGCTTCATTTTTCAAGTTGTATTTCATGAAGAAAACTAAGCGTCTACAAATGTTAAATCTCTGGGTGGAGTTCAGGGAGTTGACATTAAAACATGAAACATATTTCAAAGAATTAGACAAATATTACACTTACTCCAATGAAAACTGAGATTCTGCTTATATCTGTCTTTTAAGAATACATATATAAGATGATAAGATGGTTTTATAGATTTTATCATATAATGAATTGAAGGATTTGATAATTTATCTTTTTTTTTAATTCAACTTATCTGCTGCATAACTACTTAGAATACCTGGTTTTGTGATCCAGCTAGATCAGTGTAATTAAAACGAAATCTGCGAATGGCCATCTGCCTACATTAGAATGTGTATTAACCAAGTTTTAAACATGAATTCTATACAGGGTTTGTTTCAATCTCCTTGAAAAGGGTCAAATTTATCTTAAGATGTACATCTGGCCCCTGTTACTACAAGAGTACATACTGTATTTTATGAAAAGTGCCAAAGATCAGTGTGGTATTCTTCCAAGGTGTTCCCCTTATTTGTGCCTCTGCTTCTCCTAATGTTATGAGTTGAAATTATTCCATTGCTAATTCCAGTTTATATCATTATTAAATACCAGTCCTTAAGTAGGAGACAAGGAATGCCTTGGAGTAACATCTGCAGTTCACTACCTGAGAAAGAATGGAAACAAAATCCTGAAAGGCATACATGTGTACTTACTTATAATCTCCCTGCATATGTTCTAATTTTTTGATTTATGAAAAGAAAACAAAACCAAGCTCAGATATATGCTGTTTGACACAATTTGTCTTTCTGACGTATTACAAATGTGCAAAGTAATGTACCTCAGATCCTGAAATAACAGATTTTTTTCTGAAGTTCAAAAAAGAACGGCAATCTTTTCAAACTTGCAGTCTATTGATTACTCCCATCTAGCGTTATGTGCTTCTTTCCTTCTTTAGTTCTTTTAAATTCTTAGTTATTGTATGATGCTGTGCCAGTACTAAAGAAAGCATGCAAACAAGAAATTTAAGATTTTTTTTTCTCATTTTTGAGGCACACAATGCAAAAGTAAGCTTAAAATCAGGTTAAAATCATACTAGAAACAAAAGGCACAACAATACATTGAAAAATGTTTTCACTTGACTTTGAAAAAAATATTGCCCAAGTATTTTTGACTAAGCTTTTAAAATTTTAATTAATATTAATACATAGTGTTTATGCATGTAAAGATATGTATGATATCAAAGAGTTAACAATATTAAATATTGTAACAGTAGATAATGCTGATATTTAATGGAGGCTTCCAACTCAGATATTCTAAGATTCTACAATCTTATTATTAACAATGAAAATTCTGGATCAAATATAGCAAAGCTCTCATACATCTGAGCAGCATACATAATGTAGCTCAATCTGCTTGAGTGATTTTTTGTTCCTTATCAGTAGTTTTGAATTTTCATATATCCATTCAGCAAGTGTTCTCTGCTCTAATGAAGCAGAAATAAATACTAGTATAGAAAGGGAGCAGCTCTTCCTTATGTCAGATGTTATTTCTTGCTTTTTTTTTTTGACTACAGTATAACCCTTAGATTTCCAGTCAAGTGAAGAAAATGTGTATGTGTATTTTTTTTAACTGCCAGATAGTAACTGCCTATGCACAAGACTAGGATATGAAGAGCCCCTTCTCCATCATCTGTGGCACAGTACTCATCTTATTCTGTCAAAGGTGGCTAAGGAGAAGGATTTGAGGTCTAACTGCAATGCAAAATTTGTTACTTTTCCCTTGTCCCCTCTTGTCTGAATCCATGCCTTCCAATGACATTATAAATAAATAAAAATTGAAGGGGAGAGAGGCAAACATCATGAGAAATATAAGGAACAGAGTAGCTCATTTAACTGATGCCATTTTGTATACATTCATTTCCACATGGCTAAGGTATGTCTGGCTGTACAGAGTATTTTGATACAAGTGGTTTCAGAGAATTCAGAGAAATTCAGAAAATTCTTTGTCAGCAACATCAGTCCCTACATCAGGACTCACCATGAACATAAAACATTTTTACTTTCATTATCAAAACAGAGCAAAACAAAAGGATTCTATTTCACCACACAAAAACATGTATATGAAATTCTTTATGATATTAGAAGATTTTCATAGCTGTTACACTATTAGGAAGTTCTGGGAGAGAGGGACTTGGATACACAAGGTGGCATAGACCGGAAGGGTTAGGCAGCTCTGGGTACATTGGGCAAAACTACCAGGTAACTAATTACATTGTCCAAATGGTACAAAAAGTGGCTGAGAAAAAATCCAGAGATGCAGTATTTGCTACCTCCATTTATTCTACCAGGAGAGGACAATTGGTTAGGGCAAACAAATACACAAATATACAAGTCCCTAGTTTCCATACAAAATGCTTTAAGACAAGTAAGTAAACAACAACAGTTCTTTAATGTAGTTACACTGGTCCAACTGAACAGAAACATGCCCCAAAGGTAACTACTTCAAGTAGGCATGCCCATGTTCCTACACAGTTAAAAGGACTTTCAATGCAGATCTTTGTGTATGTAAGTGATACTGGATCTTTAGGCTATTATTATCTATCTCAACTTCCTATCTGCTAACAGACTGGGGCCAGATACCTGGTGTCAGTGAGTTTCACTCCACTCCCTGAAACTGCACTTTGTCAGAACTTCTGACATGCAAGTTCTAATGGGAGAGTTATGAGAGAGTGAAAGAGAAATGCAATTTAACAACCAATAATCAATCATTCCTGTGTTAATCATAGAAAGGAAATACACATGAAAACAAAGAGAAGCCATTAAAGAAACTGTATTTTAAACAATTAAATTATTTGAACTTTCAGCAGTTTACTGATTATTACTGTAATAAAACCGTATGCCATATCAATATCAGAAGCCATCAGGGAATTGAACAGAAACTGCTTCCCAGAGAAAGATTTTTTTGCATACATGTATAAAGTGGATCTCAAAAATAGGCATATATACGATAAAAATAGGCTTTTTTTTTTTTTTTTTCTTGTTTCAAACTTTCAGAGCAGGAAAAGATTCACTTCAGACTAAATGAATCCCTTTTGGCATTTGAATTCAGCAGCTTAAGCACTTCCTATAATTAAATCCAAAGAAATATTTGTTTTAGGCTTAAATAAATCCCCTTGGAGTTGTCAATGGATGCTAACTTTGGTCTCCAGAGAGATGTAGGGGTCCAGGGATTTCTCTTAAGTGCCTCATTACCCACTGCAAGATACATTTATTTTCAATACCTGTAATATGATACTGAGTTTTAAGAGATTGAAAATCAGTCAAGAATTCAGAAGGAATGCCCCCTTATGAAACTTAATATGAAACTAACTTCAGTCCCAGTCCTTTTCTTCCTGTTGGAGTGCAACCTAACATGAAACACCATGTAGGAAGCTTTCTTCTTTCTACTTTTTAAGCTCCCCATCCACACCCCCACCTTTGAAAACAATGTACAGAAAGGGACTCTTCTGCAGCCTGCAAGAGGTGTCTAATTACTAGCTGGAAACTCCATTCATCACCCAGGTGTTAGAAAACACAGCCCTCTCAGAGTGGGCCATTGCACTTCAGTGAACTTGCCCTGCAGGGAATTGGACTGTTCAAGTCCAAGCCTAGGGAAACCTGGTATTTGCAACAAGAAGCAGATGCCTTCTGCCACCTGTCCAGCAATTATCTGGGGGGAAGGAGTGGGGGAAGGGGGCATAGAAGATCATTGCTAGAGCTCATGTGAAAAAAGTAAAGTAAAATACATGTGCATGAGCATCTATCAACCATTAATGTAGAGAAGAAACAGAAGAAAAAATCTAGAATGTAATTCCACAATTGAAAATTGTTGTTTTTTTTTAAAGATTAGAAGTTACATGAACAAATGATATATATGTATGTACATAAATAGACACACATATGTATGTGTTTGAGACAAGACTGCATTTTATTGTTTAATCATTATTTAATTATTTAATAATATTATTATTTATATTTTCCTTATTTGCCTTTCCTTTTATTATTATTATTATTTATTTGGGAGTGGAGAGTGAATGGATAAAAAGACACATCATCATGTGTACTTAGATGGTTGAATGTACATTGATGTGTGTAATACTCATACAAACCCTCATGTTTATATTCTGTCATTTTAATTAAGTTTTATAGGAGTTTATAGAACACTGACAAATGCAGTTCTTTCACTTGACTAGAGCTTCGACTTCGTTAGATTCTAGACAGTTTTAAAAAGTGATGTGCTTATATTTCATAACACATATGCCAAAAGGCCTATCACTATTGGTGCAAAATATACTGGGTGTAATTAAAATTCAGTTTGAGTTCAGATCAGAAATACATTTTTGAAACTAAATCACTTGTATATTGTGGAGTCATCCCCTCACAATATAGTCTTAAAGAGTGAAAGTAAAATGGAAGATGTGCTCCAAGAGGAAACTTATTTTCTTCCAACCATTAATGGACATCCAGCCCATGGGACCAACCCACAGTTAGTGAAATCTCCTGACATGCATATAGTGTTGACATACCAGGTCCTCAGTACCAGCTGTTTCCCTCTGCAGATCACTGTATTCCCCTCTTTCTAATGTGACTTAACATATGTGCATCGGATGAGCAACAGATACACCTTAGACTAATTCTCTCTGTCTAGGCTTACCAACTCTTGTTTTTCTTTGAATTGACAGATAGTCTTTATCAATTGCTTATAAGTTGTTCAATTAGTAATAATAATAAATAATAATAATAAAAAAAAAAAAACAGGGGAGTTCTATATGTTGAAGTAAGCTCAAAATTCATGCTTCCAGTGTAAGATATATTTACTACATGTCATGTTAGACTGTCCAGAAATGGGCATTTAGTTTAAGATAGCTGTCTAGGCTTGCTGAGTACAAAAAAGATTCTGTAGAAAACTTTCACAGGAAGCGATTCATGTGACTGTTCTTAAATGTTTATCTTAAAATGAAATATATTATTGAATCATAGAATGGCTTCAGTTGGAAGGGACCTTAATAAAGATAATCTACTTTTCTGCTGACATATCCTTGAATTTATATTAATATATATGAACACACATAAATAATTGTACTGGGTCTGGCTGGGATGTTAACTTTCCCTGCAGCAGCCCATACAGTGCTGCGCTCTGCACTTGTAGCTAGAACAGCAGTGCTATCACACCAATGCTGTGTCTGCTGCTGAGAAGTGCTGGCACAGCATCAGGACTCTCTCTAACCTCTCCTCTCTCTAGGGGGTGGGCAAAAAAGTGAGAAACATCACCAGGGCAGCTGACCTAAACCAACCAAAGGGATATTCCATACCATATGATGTCACACTCAGCAATAAAAGGTGGAAAAAGGAAGAAGAGGGGAGGGGTGGGCTCTCATTGCGAAAAGGTCTGTCCTCCTCCCAGACACTGGCTACGTGTGTTGCGGCCCTGCTTCAAGGATGTGGTCAAGCATCGCTCATTTGTGGGAAGTAGAGAGTAATTTCTTTCCTCTGCACTTCCACTATCAAAAACTGAATGAGTAGCTACTTGTGTGGTTTTTTGTTTGTTTGTTTGTTTGTTTAGTTGTTGTTGTTGTTTGTTTGTTTTGGTTGTTTGTTTGTTTTGTTTGTTTTTGTTGTTGTTTGGTTTGGGTTGTTTTTTGTTTGTTTCTGTAGGTGTCTTACATTTTGCCCATTCCAGAAGAGGAGGAGAGGAGGCTGAACTGGAGTTGCTGCCTCAAATCCTGTTAATAACCTGTACTTGAAACATCAACTGATCTTCTGTGGAAAACATTTATTTAAAGGACTTAGCAGAATGCATAGTGTTATAGCATACTAGTATACATATAGAATACATATAGAAAACTTTTTTTTTTTTTTTAAATACATGAATAGTGTGAGGCAATAACAGAAGGACAGGGAAAAATAAATAAAAAATTAAAATTCAAACAAGGGTACACACTAGGATATCTAAGATATTTAAGATATTTTTCCAGAAAGTATCTTCAGGCTGGAAGATTTTAAAAACTTATGTAGAAATTTATAAACATAACAGCTTGCCTCAGAATTAGCATAGAATCATTAAGTTTGGAAATACCTCCAAGATCATTTGGTCCAACCATTCCCCTACCACCAATATCACCCACTAAACCATGTCCCTAAGCACCACGTCCAACCTTTCCTTAAACACCCCCAGGGACAGTAACTCCACCACCTCCCTGGGCAACCAATTCCAACTGGTTCCTCACTCTTTCTGAGAAGAAATGTCTCCTAATTTCTAACCTAAACTTCTCGTGGTGCATCTTGAGGCCATTCCCTCTAGTCCTATCACTAGTTACCTGTGAGAAGAAGCTGACCTCCAGCTCCCCACAACTTCCTTTCTGGTAGTTGTAGGGAGCAATATGGTCTCCCCGGAGCTTCCTTTTCTCCAGGCTAAACAACCACAATTCCCTCAGCTGCTTCTCATAGGACTTGTGTTCCAGGCCCTTCACCAGCTTCATCGCCTTCTCTGGACATGTTCCAGGGCCTCTATGTCCTTCTTGTAGTGAGGGGCCCAAAACTGAACACAGTACTCGAGATGTGGCCTCACTGGAGCAGAATACAATGGGATGATCACCTCCCTAATCTTTCCATTATATCTGAGTGATGCAGCAACTCTAGACAAACATTAAAGCATTATGCCACAGCTTGTTTTAGTTACTAACTGACTATCATAGGGAAATCAGTTTTGTCACTTCAAGCTATTCATACTTTTGGATTGATGTTATCTGTAATTCTGAGCTCTATTATTTTATTGTATTTTTTTTAAATTATCACATTACTGTATGTATGTTACTCATATACGTCACTAGATTCTTGTGAGAAAGAATCATAAGAAAATAAGGTTGCCATGTTTTCAGAAATCATGTCTATCTAATTTTGACTTGACACGACCATCTGTATCTATTTCTGACAATGTTCCAGTGATATATACAACCTCTGTATAACCTGTCTATATCCAGTGATATAGACAACCCAACTTTCCAAGACAGCATACAACTGGGGCTTTACTTTTATAAAACTTTCCTGATATCTAACCTGATCATTTTGCTAAAAAAATAACTCTAATGAAACAATAGCAACTTATTACTGCTCTTATTTGCCATGGTCATGAAAAACAGGTTATTCTTTCATTGTTCAGAACATTGTTTTACATATTTGAAGGCAGTTATCATGAACTCTCCAAATATTCTTAAGGTAAGCAACAGCATTTCTTTCATTCATTCCTCACACCTGACATTTCCCACACTTTTTCATATTTTTGTTGCTCTCATTAAGACCATAGGCCACACATTGTGTTTCTGTAGTACCCAATCTTGAACTCAGTACTCCAGCTGATACTTTAATAATTCTCAGTACAGCAGATGAAACATTACATATCTTGCAGCCTTTATTCCTTTTTACACATCTCCATTTTGTTGCCTTTTTCACAACAGGGTGCCGTAATGAAATTCTGGTCCACTATAATCTCAGAGCCTTTTCTAAATACCACCCTCAGTTCTTCTCAATTAATTTCACTTAAAAATCAAGATTATGTTGAACTCTGGTCCAATTCTTCAGTTTAACATTGGTCATGCTTCAGTCCAATTAGGATTATAAAGATCTGTTGTATATCTTTCATACTTGGTTCTTGCTGAAGATTCTTCTTCTGTTTACATTGTCTTCATATGGAAGTCTATCCATACCATGGATTAGCCTGTTGAACTTTGTGTACTTTTTCCAGTTCTGCTGTACAATCTGCTGTACAAGAGGGATGGTAAAATATCACAAGACGTTTTTTAAGCACCATTCTTTGAATCAATTATGTAGTTCTGTTACTTTCCACATAATTGTTTATAAAATAGGTATAAACATCAGAATCAAGCTGTAGAAGACTTAATATATTGTTACAGGATAAATATTTCAAAACCAGTCTTTCAATAGTGTTTCATCTTAACAGTTTTATCATAATCAATTTTATGTTGTACCTTCAGTTTGGAAAGCACACAGCTGCATCATATTGTTGAAACACTTTTTGCATACCTGTTCTCATCTGGGTTCCTGGTTTACTGTGTAGGACACAAAACACCTTTTGTTCTGGAGAATGTTTACATGTATTGTATAGATATGATAGTGGAAAGATATTTAAATTGCTTATGCAATTATGATTTCAGGCCTTACAATGTAAAAATAGGCCTACCTGCCAATTCATACATATCTGCTTGTCTTCACCTTATTATGAGCTTGATTCAGCACTCACTGAAATCACCAACTTCATTTAAAAAAGAAAAGAAAAAAAAAAAATCCCTGCATTTAAGTCCTTTGGGGAAAAGCTTCAGCTGCTTGTTCTGAACAGATTGTTGAATTCTAGTGGAATATCGGGGACTTAAGAAAGTCTTCAGGCTTCTTCCTTTGATAAATTGTTTCAACAGCAAAGACTTGGCCTTCACTTTTAAACACTTACTACACTGTGGCAGTATAGTAATTATTCTATGCATCATGCACTATTTTTGATATGTTGACAGATATACACAATGATGAAATTCCATATGACAGGAAGTAATTTTAGCTGAGCTCAGGGTATTTGCTGTTTTAATTGGAAAATAATACTGGCAACAAAACACCATGCTAAATCAAAATATGAATTACAATGTATTCTTATAGTTCCATTAAGCAACAGTTTTAAATGTTGGTCTTAATGTAATATTTTAGCATCAAAAAAAAAAAAAAAATGTTCATGAATTGAACTGAGAATTGAACAGCATGCATATATGTGTTTTTTTAATATGTGTTTGTATGTATAACCAAATGTACATAAATGAAAACATGATTTTTAATTAGGAAAAAAAAAAAAAAAAAGACATCAAGAAACAACAGAATTATTAAAAAATAAAAGATAAAAAAATAAGGTGTCCCTACTAGCTTTTATAAAATTCCTTACTATAGATGGCTGAATGACTTGGTAATCTTTGTTGCAGTTTAAGCACACTACAGTAACAAAAATATAAAAATAAAGGTTAAATTAAAAAAAAAAAAAAAAAAAAAAAAGAGAGCTAGAGATAGACGGGGATACATCTTGTTTTTCACCAATAGGTGAAAATACTAAAAGTTGGGCTTCCAGGGATAGGACTCAGCTCACATAAAAGTCTAAGACTGGACATCAATATCTATGACAATGACATTGTGCTCATTGGACTGTCAGTAGAGGAACACATTTTCTCTCATCATCAGAGATCTGAGACAGTTTAGGTCAATTGTCTGTTTCTCTCCACTGACTTTAAGAAAACTATTATGACGTGTCCAGACTCCAGACTGAATGTTTAACATTTACAAACCTGAAATAAAGTGAGAAATGTCCTATTTAAAAATTTGAAGAGAACTAGAAATTTTGAAGATACTGATGATTTTTTTAAGTCAGTGTCAAATTAGTAGCCATGATAAAATATTTGATTTATCTTGATCTTGTACTTTTTGAGCAAGTACTTGACCATAAACGTAAACCTCACTTGTAACTTAAATTTAATGGAATAGCTTAACTACTCAGGGTTGGGATCAAGTACTAGTTACATCAGAATCAAGGATCTTATTATCTTAACTGTATGTCAATGTCATAAATGATATGGGCTCTATACACTAAAACCTGATATGCAATGTCACCTAAACCTATATGAATTAGTTTAGTAGACTTTCTTCATACTGGTTCTGAAAGGTACTAAAAAGAGAAATAAGTACTTATGTATTTTTAAGGAGGTAAGAATCTGCCAGATATCACTTGTCACAAGGTTTGGAAACCTGTCAGTGCTTAATTGAGCCAAACATTTTTAATAGCTGAGATAACTGATTAATCATCAAACTATCCTAAACCAAATTCTGAAGCTCTTAAAATCTGTTCATTTCTACCTTAAATTTTAATTGGACTCACTTCATTAGAGTTAACACTTTATACCATTTTGCATAAACATTTTTAGTAGTGATATAATATATATTTTTCTCTAAATAAAGCATACTGCTATTTTGTGACTTGTGAAATTCAAATCTATAGTGGAGACAAATTTAATAAAAACAAATAATAATTTTATCTCAAAGGAAACTCATATCATGTTATTAACAATAAACATTGTTAACAAGACTTTCCTGATATTAGAAAGTGAGAATTTGCAACACATATTAAATAACATGCAAAATGTCTATAGATGTAATATTCTAAGCCATTTTTATATGACTCCACCACTTTCAGCATGCTCTCATTCATACAAAGTGATCACTATAAACTCATGTATAAACTCATATCAACTTGATCTTTCTTAAATGACACAGAACTATAAAGAAATATCACTATATATATTGCAGTCATAAAAATTACATACCATGTTGTAAAAGGATCTCTTGTGGAGAATTAGAATAGAAAATAAAGAAAGAAAAAACAAAAATGAGTTTGTTTTTTGATGTGGCTGAGGAGAGAGAATCTATTGTTTCCAGTGGTGGTAAATCAGGCGGCATTCCCTAAGGTTTTTATTCTACATCCATAAATGTTCCCCTACAAACTAATTTCCTTTCCATTGCACAAGCTGCTCATCCTGATGTCAGAGCAGTGAAGATATTATTAACCAGGAAAAATACTAAGAGTAAGTGCTATTAAGAGCTTCTTTTGTTCCAGTCAAATTGATTTTATAGTTAAAATAAACCCAAGCTTCCTTTGGAAAACACACACAAGTACATACAGCAATGTCTGATTAACAGAGTTAACCATCCTGTTCTCCATTAAATACTTCAGCAAGTGAAAGTGCTGTCCTTTTACAGAGATTTATTCATCAAAATGCATTTTCTCTTTTTTTTTTTTTTTTTTTTTTGGGGGGGGGGC
>NC_048893.1:158591219-158609102 GCF_011077185.1 Oxyura jamaicensis
GGGGGGCAGGGAGGGGAGGAAGTCTAGATTTAACTAGAACTCAGAATCCTAAAACCTACACACTTTTTTCTGTTACCATCTGCCATCTGTTAGAAATTTCAAGAAGGACACTATGGAATAAAACAATAAATGAATAAAGTCAGCAGTTGGAAAATCACAGAACAAGTCCAAAGACACAATGAAGGTCAAAATGCAGATATTATTTTTTTTCTCATTATAATCACTTCACTGTTGAACTTTAATTTTAAAACTATCACTGCTGTGTTTTTAATGCCTTTCATATATTCTGCTGAAGCATACGAACCTGTGTATCTCTCAGCGATATCCATGTACAGAGCATAACTGTGGCTTTTCAACACTGACAAGAATAAACAATTCTAACATATTTGTTATCAAATAAAAATGTTGTTTTCATGTAGCTCTCTGAGAGTGAGGCATTTCTGATAACACAAAAATGAACATTTCTAACATTATACAGCAAACATGGGCTACAACAGCCATTTTGCAGAGATGTTTTCTGCTTTACTGAGTCCATTTAGGCCACTCGTTTTCCTCTAAAATGTGGCCACATTCCTTGATATGTAGTCATGAGTCTTAAAGAACAGGACAAAACATAATCGTGACATATTGTCTAGTAAATAGTATAAAAACTTATAGTTTTACTTTTTACCTTTTTTTTCCAATTATGTAATATAAATTTAAATCCTTTGACTACACTGTTATGCACATGCACAAAGTTAAGCCTGTAACATTTAATATTTTCTAGTATATTTTCGTGAATTTTTAGTAAGTGAATATAGTTTAATATATTAAATGAGAAACCTTGATGAAAAGTACTGCATATGATTAAGTATAGTTCTTATCTTACTGCTTAGGGAGTCAGTCAGATTTTTGTCTCGGCATAAAATGGAAGTCAGACTGGGTCTTATACAAAAGAGTTTTGACATGGAATATCAAATCCTCCTTGACTCTTTGAAAAGGAAAGCACTATCATAACACTAAGCCCACTGTCAGTATTTCCACAAGTAGCTTCATTCACATCATTGTCTAATTTACCCTTTGAACTACATTTGCAACAGTTACACCATTTAATATTATCTTTTTTATATATTCTGTGGTATGGTAGTAATTAAACTGCAAATTGTAGCACCTGTGTTTGCTGTTTTATTTCACATCACAGTTTCCAGATGGCATGGAACAGATGATACAGCTATTCAGTCTCATTTACAACAGGGAAACACTTTGGAATGAATGGCACGTTTCATCATACTGCCACTAGATTCCTTCCAAAAAATAATAAAAAAAAAAAAAAAAAAAATCCCTTCAGCTATATGAAGTTAACTACAGCAAAAAGAACAATTCCTGACTACCAGATTAAGAATATAAGAGTATTCCTTTCCTTTTAAAGAAATGTAGAGGTAATCTAGAAAGCTCCAGCCTCTCTGTCTACTACTCCTGTGAGTAATCACAGTGAGTTAAAAGATGCATTACAAGATCATGAGGGATCAAAATTCCAAATCCTACTTTCATCTCTTCCTTCTTTGCTGGAGACAGGTGGTTATACATCTCTTTGCTTAAATACATCTATTAAAAAAAAAAAAAAAAAAAAAAAAAAAAAAGTACGTTTTTGCTTGTTTGTAATGTTGAATTGTTCAGCACAGTCATTTTTCTTCTTATGCCTCAGCCAAGGAAATCCAGACCTTATTTGTTGTGAAAACAATAGTAGCACTGTCATTGGACATTTTAGTACTGTCCAATGGAATGTGGTGACCCTCAAACCATCTAAGATCCAATCCAGTAAGTCTCTTAAAATGACTTCAGTTAGCTATGACTTACATCTATCTATATATCCATCCATACATCATATATACAAAACTGCAATATTTTATCTTTTATTTTTCCTTCTTCCACAATCAGAGGAGCTGTATTTTCTGCTCTAAGAATTCCCATCTTCCCAAAAGCTCCTATTTTACCACTAGAGGGCCAGTAGATACTCGGTTTCTTTTACTTTCCAATTGTATGGCTAATGCTGGAAGAATCTGAAGCGGGAAAGAACAGGTATTATTTCTGGCAGTTTGTCATTGCTTTGTTTTGCTTGTTTGCCACTGGACACTGCTCAGAGAATCTAAATGAGTTCTTATGGAGCATAGATTTTAAATGCACAATTCTGGTGCATTGATCAGAAATGCCCAAGTAAATATGTAAGAATCTATTCCATGCAGTTTATAACACAAATACACTCTCCACACAAATACCTTCTCCACACACATCAATATGTTAAACTTGATGTTTGTATGAATGACCATGAGTGCATTTGAACTCAACTGCAAGTTTCCCTGAAGACTTAAGTGAGCTTGCACAAGGTTTTCAGAGATGATTACTAGTTAGGGTGTACCCACAAACTTCCTTACCAAGAAATTGTAAGGACATTCCTGTGGTATAAAATTAGTTGAAAATACTATTACTTTAGGATATTTATGTATTGTTCTTTTTAGAGTGAGGCTGTTTTGCAACAATTTGGATGGACTAAATTAAATGTCTTGCTCTAGGACATTAAAAATTGTTTCAACACAGGATGTCTGATGGAGCTTCATGAGTCTACCTTAGTAATATATTCTGGAATGATTTTCAAGTACTGGCTAAAGCAAATTCCTGTGTATTTCCACTTAAGCCATCTGCCAATCTTAATACTTCTTCCTGAGGGAGGAAAACTTCCAGGACTGTATTACTGTTTTTCATTTAATTTCCAAGGACATCCTGCTTAGGTACTTATCAAAAGAACAGAGGATGCCAAATACCACAAACCTCAGTTTAGAAAACTTAATGGGTCAGACTAAAGTAAGAGGTTATATTAAAAACAAACAGGAAAAATAAAATAAAATAAAATAATAAAATAAAATAAAATAAAATAAAATAAAATAAAATAAAATAAAATAAAATAAAATGCACCACCATACTTTCTTTATATGTATTTTGTTCCTTTAAGGACAAATACATTTATACATGTTTCAACAGTAACTGCATTCTGTTTCCTAAACATTAAAGAATTTTGTTAAAAGTTGCTAAATTCTACTAGTTTGATGATTAAGGATGAAAAAAAATAATAATAAAAAAATAAGCAACTGAGAAACTGTACACACAAATGACTGATTTAGGGCACCAGTTAGCTTAGGTGCCTAAAAAGTCATTGACAACAGGTGTGGAATCAATTCAGGAATGTTTGCATAATTTGATACTTATTTAGAGATGTTGTCATTGTGTCTGAGCCTAGGATCTTGTCTATCTCATTCTTCAAGCTGTTTGGATCAAGCAAAAAAGACTTACCTATCTTTCTGGAAGTGCTTATGCTGGTGGACTGTGGAAGAGGTGGGGAAGGAGAGAGGAAGAGAATTAGACCATAGCTAGAGGATATTCACAGCACCGAATAATACACAACCACATATCAAATAATGCACAGCCGTGGACAGCCATTTCACAGCACTGACAGAAAGAGAATGAGGGTAAAGAGTGAGGGTTTGCCCTGGACTGTCTCTGTTCATTTCTTCTTCCAAAGACAGTGTCTAATTACCAGTCTGTGTGCAAAAGTGGGACTGCAGTTGCAAGACTGTTAAATATTGGTCTGCTGTGCTAAACTTGATTGGTAAGATAAACAAAAGAGAGCTTAAAAATTGCCCAGTTGTTAATACACCTGCATTCCCCTGGCAGAAGAAGGGGGTCTTAATTCCATTTCCTGATTCAGAGACCTTATACTTCCTACATTTAAGAATCATTGGATAATTAATCTTAATAGCAAGAACAAGAATGCAGGAAGAAAAGGAATAAAAAAGCAAGCAGGGACCTGCCCCAAAGTACTAATAAAAATTGCCTTATTCTTTCCACTGAATCTCTGAGGAGGCTGAATTCCTACAGTTCCCACTGGCTTCACATAATAAAATTTCCATCCTAGGGAAAAAATACAACCAACTTCTGTCTGAGTTTTTTGTTCAGTATGCTAAAGGATCTCTATCAGTTCTGATCACTTCCAGGACCTCTTTTACAGGCAGAGTTCTTACATACACTGTGAATAGAAGTCACCCCCCTGTTACAAGGTAAACTGATCTACCTTAGTTATTCACCTAGAGTTCTTTTATAGGTAAAGAACATAATTTTGAGACGAAAATCATCTTATCATAGATTAGCTACCTAAGCAAAGTTCAATGACTTATGCTACAGAAAGGTCTATTTCCTTCTGTTGAATAAAAAGTAGTCTAAATAGGTACTTGGATGCAAATGTCTACTTTTTAGATACCCGAAATCAAGTTAACAACAACACCTCCTGTTTCAAGAGGAGGTTTGCCTGCATAAGAGTAGTGTGCTCAGTGTCAGGTATTCATGTTAGCTGAACAGCAAAACAACCGGTGAAGTTCTGACCACAATACTTTTACTAATAATGTGAAAACCCCAAGAACACATCCTGAATTTTGTCTTCACAGCAATCAAAACTTGGCTGAAGGCACATTTTGGAATCTTTTCCTGCTAACAGGAAGAACTGAGTTAGATGAGAAATAGCCTGACTTACTGTAACTAATAAGATGTGGATACCCACTGCTTTGAAAAACAGACAATATAACTGTGTTAATGTGAATTGATGGCTAAAAGCTGTCAAATGCACAGCTGGAAAAGGGGAGGAGAAAATCTGTTCCAAAGAATCCACCAAAGACTGCCATCTGAAGTTATCTTTGCTAGATTTTATCATCACTTTGCACAGACAGGCAGGGTGGAAATGTTTTTTCAGTATTAGATTTTCTGGCCTCACATCAGTCTTGGCCCATTTGGGCTTTTCCAATGCCTTTCTGCTCCTATATAGGCAGATTGAATAAAGCTGGGCTTTATGCCCTGCTGGGAGTATTAACCCTGTATGCTTCTCCTCCTTGTCTCCAGATCCAAAGCAAGAAAATATCAGGTTGCCTGCCAAGAGCCCATATGTGGCTAAAGAGGAGTTGATTGGACTTGTATATTAATGAAGATCAACCTATAGAAGAAGTAGACAAAGACAAATAAAAAGGGGAAGGGGAAGGGGGCAGGGGAAAGGGGAAGGGGAAGGGCAAAGGCAAGGAGAAGGGAAAGGGGAAGGGGAAGGGGAAGGGGAAGGGGAAGGGGAGGGGGAAGGGGAAGGGGAAGGGGAAAGGGAAAGGGGAAGGGGAAGGGAAAGGAGAAGAAAACCTAAATCTTGTTAAAATTGTGACTCAGATAAATGTCTGCTAGGTAATTCAGAGTCAAGGATGACATTCCATTACAAGCTCATGCTGTTGCTCTTGTCTCCAAGTTCTCATAAGCATTGGAGAAAACTGTATAGTCTGAATTGTCTTTTTTTTTGTGTTTTTGTTCACTGGAATTCCTAATGTAACCATTTAAATGTGCCTTTCCTCTGTTTGAAAATACTTCATTCATGAACTCAAGGCTTATAATGACCCATTTTGAAATGCTGCATTAGCTGTAGGAAGAGTCAGTTTGTCATAATCAAAGACCATTAGCCACTTAGTCATATTTAGCACTATGGGACCAAAAGGGATTTTCTAGTGTGCCTTTTTTTCTTCTTCTTCTTCTATTCATTTTTAAAAAGGCAATCAACTTAACTGTGGAAATATTTTACTAAGAAATTCTATCTGATATGGCACTGTTAACTCAGTCAGCAGAGATCTCTCCTGACAAAACAACACTCATTTGCTCAGATGTCATGAAGCTGTCATGAAGTTATTTTTAAAATTAGCAATTGTAGTATAACAAAAGAGTTAGTTTGGCAGGGGCATCAGTTCACAATCATGTAAGACCAACATGTCTATAAATTCTATCACCTGACGCTTTGGAGGCAGAATAACTGGGTTAGCTTCCTTTGACAAGGAAACAAATCAGCCCTGTGTTAGAGCCAAATGATATTTGGCAAAGCAGCTTATCAGAGTATTGCAGAAGCTTGCATGTAAGGGTAGATGCATAGGAAATTAAGGTCAGGAAGGATTAAATCCAAGTAAACTCCAGTAACATTAACAAATAATTGCAATCATTTCAGGCCAACCAGGAACATAGTATCAATATAACACCCTTTCACTTAGCTTTACATCACTTTTTTTTTTTTTTTTTTTTTTTAAAAAAAATCCTTCTCTCTCATTCCATTCAGACTACTAAAATTCAAAGAATTAATTTAGAATTGTGCAGGCATTCCTATGCATCCTGAAGTTTGTTCCTATCAATTGGTTCTTTATGCCTCTTGGTAGAGGCCGGATGTTTGCAGTTGCTGGCAGCTGTTGTTCAAGGCCCAGCGAACAGCTGATAGACTGGCAGTGTACATTGAAAGAGCGCAGCCCAGAGCCTGGGAAAGGTCCTAATGCTGAATACTCTCAGCTCTGATGGGTAATTAGCTTAGCACATGCAAGATTAGAGAACTAGCACTGAAGACAGTGAATCTGACCTGTTTTTCAAAAGTCATTAGAAATTAGAAACTGTAATTCTTTCACAAGAAATGTAAATAATTTTGTGAATGGGACTTGTTGGCTTTCTTCACTAAGAAACTATGCCAAAAGTTGAGCTCATCTGAGCATTTATTGAAGCTAATGTTTATTACTTTGTATTTTTTTTTTCCTTTATGATGAATTAGTATATTTATTAAATATTGTTTAAAAATAAAGTTACATGTACTTGTCTCTAGAATTTGTGGGTACTAAAAATTTTCTGGCAATATCTCTCCCTCCTAGAGAATTATCTTTAAAGGGAGTGGAGGGATGTCTTTCAAATAGTAAAATCCTCATTTTTTTCTGGATCTGATCTGAAAATAAAAAGCATGGAAACAAAATGATGTTTGATAAAATATAATTTAGGCTCCAGTTTTCACAGTTCTTTGTTTTCTTTGGAAATCTCTGTTCATGGTATAGACAGGGTGAAACCCAAAGCCAGATGAGATCAGAAGTCCTGTGTGTCCTATTTTCTGTAATACTCAAGAAGCATCTGTACGTATGCTTTTGTGTGTGTAAGAGAGGGGGAAAAAAATACCACATCCTGTTCCATATCCTGCATTTAGACTGAGCTCCTTTCAGGATCACAAAATTCTTGGAAATTCTGGTCTAAGTACAGTGATAAAATATTGTATTATCCAGACCTGACACTAGCTCCCTATACTCTCTGGCAGTATTTTCATGAATTTCTGCAAAAAATGAAAACCATTATCTGCTTCATAACTAGGAGTCCAATTCCACAGTTATTATTCGAAATTCAAGGGTTTTGTGAAACATAGATTTTATGTCTTTCATAATATTAAAGGATTTGGCACAATCAACGTTTAGGGTCAGTACTTGTGTTTGGAGTTGTGAGACATGTTATTACCCACATCTGGCCCTGTGGAAACTACTAGTGATATAACTGTAGTATTTGGGCTTTGGGAGAAAAGATTCAGGGAAGTAGTTTCACAGATATAAGAATGAACAGATAGCCTGGATGAGCATTCTAATTCTCTTCTATTTTAGCTTACTTTAATTTCAATTTAAAATGACATTTGATGTTAGATGAACTCCCTTAGAGAATCAAATAAAGATCTAGGAGCAGAAACACAAGTTTAGAAGAAAAGGCATTAGAAGCAGATGGCAGGAAATATAAAGGAATATATGCGGTAATTAACTTTTTCTATTTCTTCACAGAGGAATCTGCAGCTTGCCAGGGAGAAACTACTGGCTTCCATGATTAGAAGTCAGCTGCTCACCTGGGATAGAAGAATACATAGGAAACTAAGAGTGAGCTCTAAAATAATTATTTCATAAGCAGTTTTCTGGGATGGGAAGCACACATATTTCGACTTATCTATCCTCATTTCCATCCAAAACTAACTAGTAGAAGCAAATTAAACACAAGAAAACTGAATGAATGAAAAACCTAGTCTATATCAGGTCTCTTCAAGATCAATTTTTGCGGCTGAGTTTACTGCTTCCAGGAGGAAAAATAGAATATAATTATACAAACTAAACTAAACTAAAGTAAACAAAAAAGACAGAAAGAGAGAGAAATAAATGAGAAAGAACCAAAGAAGGCAAAAAGCATGATGTCTTTTGGTATTATTTTTTTTTTTCATTTTTATTCATTATTCATTTTTATTAATCATTCAAATTATTCATTTTTATTAATTACTGAAAATTATATGTATACTGAACTTTGTTTGAAGCAAAGGCAAAACCCCAAAAGATTTTATCATTTTTCATGGATTACCAAAATCTGATGTACCTTCAAGTTAATATTTTAAGATCACTCTTAAAAATACAGAATTTTGCAGTTATAAAAAGCAAACAGGAAAAGCTACAAGAGAAATTAGTTTTCTTTCTTTACTCCTCATTTTCTTAATATAGGGGAGATACAAGTCACAATGCCTGTACTTCTCCACAGCCTTACTAGTCTACTTGGGAAATAATCTAGTAATGGAGATTGTGCTGCTTCTGAGAGTGCTCTCCTTTTCACCACAGTCTCCCTGGTCGTCCCAGAAGTGATGCAGTGTTCCCATGTCTTCCTCTGACAGTAGAAGAAGGAAGTGAAGAAAAGAGTTTGAACCTTTCTAAATCAGACATCAGACACAATTCATTTAATGTAACTTTAGATATCTGAAACAGGATAATTA
Source organism: Oxyura jamaicensis (assembly GCF_011077185.1). Classification (NCBI taxonomy): domain Eukaryota; kingdom Metazoa; phylum Chordata; class Aves; order Anseriformes; family Anatidae; genus Oxyura; species Oxyura jamaicensis. Next base: position 158,599,849 of record NC_048893.1, read on the forward strand.
TATATATGTTAATTGTTAGCAGCAGCAGAGGCTAGTGTGGACTGATTTATGTCATCCTAAAGCAAAAACATAAAATAACAAACTTCAAATTTTACCCTTTTTTACTCATTTGTCTCCTAGTTCAGGTGTAGACATTTACAATATACATGTCTAAATTTAAGTGAAACAAAGTGTACCTGAACCCCACCTGACATCTCCCCATCACTCTTCCCAGAGTTACCCAGACAGTTATCCTGTGACCTTCACTTTAAGTTTAGAACAACATCAACCAAGGAACTTTAGTACATGAACATTGTGGCAAGAATTTGCTAAACTGCACCAAGAACTTCAGTTTTCTCCACCCATCCTTTGTAGAGGGTGCTTCCCATCCTGCTTCAGAGTGGAAAGCAAAATAAAATTCTGTCATGCTACTAACATGGCAGGAAAAGAAAGAAATACACACTGCTTCTTATCAGTTCTGAAAGGAAGGTACCCAAATCAATGTTTGGATTTGTGAGATAAAGTTTGTAATTTTTTTAAAAATTACTCACAGCAGCATTACCCAAGCAAGAGAAAAAGCTTGTAAGACAAGGAGTTTCTGCTATATCAGTTCATGCAATTGTTTCAGGAAACTCCTTATCAAGAGACAGAGCAGGCTGAGTGTTCATAGGGAAGATAGAAAGAAAATGCTAGATAGGCCTATGATAACTTCAGGGTTGGTTTTTCCACCTGTCAAATCACACTCCTGTGCCTAAGGCAGAAGCGGGCAGTTGAAAGAAATGCTTTTTAAATGACAAATGGCTAGCAGGGAAGTCATTTTTCATTTAAAAAGTATTTCTTGCAACTCCCCACATATACTACCTGACTTAGCAATATATGAAGTATTAACTTTTTAGTTGCAAATTTCAGCATTAGCATGTATTTTGTGTGTGTGTGTGTGTGTGTGTGTTCTATATTCACAAATCAGACTGCTTTGATTGTTGTCTCTTAAAAGCATATGATTAAAATCACAAATGCTTCTACTTTGCCCTTTAAGATTTGCTTTTAAACACAAGTATGAAAAAAATTCCTCAAGAGAAGGCCACAAAAATACTGACCAATATTAGTTTAAATCATAAGACACCAGGAACAATGCTGATCACAAGAAGAGTGCCTGTGCATCTCTGTGTACATGCATATGTGCCTGAAATGGAAATGGTACTGAAGCATTTTCATGTGGTGCATTTTATGTACCATCATGGAAAGATGATAACCATCTATTTTAGTGTTTCTGATAAATTTCTAGAGAATTATACTGTGAATTGTGTTACTGGGAATGATATCTTATACATTGTTTTAGAAAATATCCACAGTAGCCATACATCCTAAAGAGTTAAACCAAATATGAAAAATAAAAAATAAAAGAGATGGAAAGGAATTCTGCACAGGTATACACTTTCTTCTTTACAACACAAAAGAGGAAGCATGCACACTCAGTAGGATGGTTTCTTTTTTGTTTGTTTGGTATTCTTTTACATGTTCCAAGAGATGAGGAATAAATAGACCAAGAACTATCCAGAGTAAAATATTCAAAAATATAAAGAAAGAAAGAAAAAAAAAAAAAAAAAAAAAAAAAAAAGACTTCTATTGAAGATACTTACTATTGGATTTGGAGACATGCACAAACCTGAAGAAAAAAAAAAATACATTTGAAAAATTCCTGAAGTAACTCCTCTCAAAAATATATACATATATACTGACTACCAGAGGAGTTAATTCTCTTAATTAATTTGATTTTTAAATATTGTCAGACTAAATGATGTTTAAAATGCATTTATATCAATTTTCTTTTAAATTGCAAAGGATATTTATTGTAACCTAGATTTAATTTTCATTAACATAACAGGCCAGTATTTTTGTTTGTTTGTTTTGCATAACCATATTTGGATTGGAAATATTCTTTAGACATTCTTCAGGATATTCTTTCAAAAATTTTAATCTGTGAGTAGCCTAGAAAAAAATAGTTGTTATTGAGAAGTATAAATTTGAATAAGGCAGTTGACAGCAATCAAATTTTATAGTAGGAATGTAGTTTTCACACAATGTATATCTCACTTGGAGGATGCATTTTTATGTGCTAAGATGCATCTCCATATGGTATTAGGACTTCTGGCTGTTCAAAGTGGTTATTTCTGCTGAATTGTGAAAATTTTCTAGAAGCCTGTGAAATACAATAGCAATAGATCATGTATATAATAAAGACTCCATGGCCAGAAGACTCAAAAATTAATAGTTTCAACCCCCCCCCCCCCCCCAGATTTTGGTCTGTAGTAACCATCATGATCCTTCTGCCTCAGTTATTTGATTCATTACAAGATTTTTACCATTTGAGCTCAATTTTTCTAAAATTGTTTTTCTCTGTAGCTGATTATGCTGATGAAATTTCAACAAAAATGCTTCTTTTCAACTTTTTAACATTTGCTGATATGACTTTAATATCTTTTAAAATGTGTTTTTGTACACATTATTCTAATTTTCTATCCTGTTATCTAATATATCTTCTATTAGCTAAATCTTCTATTACCTAAACTACCGTGGTTTTACCATGTTATGGTTTTGGCTGGGATAGAGTTAATTTTCTTCATGGAGGCTTGTATGATGTTGTATTTTAGATTTCTGATTAAAATAGTGGTGATAACACACCAACATTTTAGTTGCTGCAAAGCAGTGTTTATACAGAATCAAGAAATTTCATACTTCTCATGTTGTCGTGCCAGCAAGGAGGCTGGGGGTGCACAAGAATCTTGGAGGGAACACTGCCAGGACAGGTGACCAGACTGAAAAAACGTATATTCTATAGCACATGGCATCATGCTCAGCAATAAAAGCTGGGGGAAAGAAGGAAAAAGGGCAGGGGAGGACATTTGGAGTGATGGTATTTGTCTTCCCAAGAAAATGTTACTCATGATGAACCTTGCTTTACTGAATGTGGCTGAACACCTCCATGCTGATGGGAAGTGGTGAATGAATTCCCTGTTTTGCTTTGTTTGTACATGCAGCTTTTGCTTTACCTAGTAAATCATCCTTATCTCAACCTATGCGTTCTCTCAGGTTTACCCTCCTGATTATCTTCCCCAACTCACCTGAGGCAAATGAGCAAGCAGCTGTGTGGTACTGAGCTGCCTGCTGTGTTAAACCATAGCATAACTTAATGATGTTCAGTCATTAGCATTATGAGCTAGGCTTTTTAATCTTGAATTGGAACAAAAAGTCACATCTTAATTGTCAGTTCTTAAAAAGAAAAAAAAAAAAAAAAAAAAAAAAAAAAAAAACAATCTAATAGGCATAAAACTAAGGATTAACAATATTTATATCATACTCATTATTACAGTACAGTTTGAATTATTTCACAGTGCTTCTAGATACTGCATATTTTTTTCTTAAAAGCTGTATATGAAGGAAAGGAATTTTCATCAGTAATCTCATTCATCCTTTCTAAATATTTGAAGGTTTTCTGCTTCTTTTAATTCTTTCCAGAAGAATATATGTTACAATGAAGTACTGGTTCTCTACCTAGGACATAAGTGCATTGTATCTCTCAGATTTTAATAATACAATATAATCAGTTCAAATTGGTTAGAAGAGCTGAAAAGCATCTCTGGTTAGAAGTTTAAATGCTAGGACTGTATAAAATACATCTCATTGGCAAAACTAGTTTTATACGAATTTGTGGGTTTGGGGTAATATGTCAACTTTGGGATAAAATGCAAACTGGATCAGAGCATTTAGACTTGATTTTATTTTGCTAGTATAAAAACACTTTCTCTAGCAAGAGATACAGCTTTTACATTAAATACTGTCATCTGTTTAATTTTAACTTTTATGTAAAAATGTTATAATTTTAAATTTTAATACTGCATTTAATATTTTATGTAACTTTTCTTTGTTATGCAGATGTTTTTTTATTTGAGATGATATATTCTGAAGTATCTAAATTCTTTCCTTCTAAGAACAGACTACATAGAAAATCTGATTATACATGAAATTTTGAAGGTGAACCTTTTGGGCTTATTAAAAATTCAAAAAATACATACTTTCAGAATGTTTTTTATTTCTAATAGCTAGAAATTCTGTTCTCCAGACAACATTGGAGTTGTCTGAAGTTAAACTCAGTGTTACTGAGTTTCCAGGTAGGATTTCTGTGAATGAAGAATTAGTCTTGCCTATTCTTCTCTTACTCACTTGCAAGCACTCTTAATGAGCAGGACAGACAGCTTATATTAAAGACATTCACCCAGGCATGATTTACTTGTCCTGCTTATAGTGTAGGTGTATGAGTGCCTGAATGTGCACTAAGTCTTTCCCTAGCATTCCCCAAAAGTTCAGTCCAATATACCCTTTTGTGGCATATGCTGTAGTACTCTCAGCATATTAATACAATATAGATAAAAAGATCTTGTGCTTAACTACCGGAGAGTGTGAGCTTTGATTTGGGGTTGATATGTATACAGGCTTAGGGTGAAAGTTTTTTTGAGTGACATTCAAGAGAAAGAACCCCTGAAATTAAGGTCAGAACAGAGAGACTAAGTCTACACTAGTAAATTGAATAGCTCCCAAGCATTTCAGTCTTTGCTAACATAAATTGTTAGAAGAGTTGCTTTCATGACTTTAGTTCGGTAAAGAATGACAGCAGACTGTTTGTATGCAGACTTTGTGTTTTGTAGAATAAGACAAGTAAGAGGAGTTTGGCTGTTCCACGTTAGTTAGTTTGAGTGTCCCCACTTAAACAGATATAGGTTAATAGTATAGGCAGTTTCTCAAAAGAAGACATTAGAATCCAAAATAAAGAGCCTGTGGAAGTTAACTCAGAAGACAGAGAAGGCAGACAACAAGAAAAGGAGGAAAAGAAGGACATGGAAAATAGAGACAGGAAAGTTATAGCAAGGCTACTATAAAAAAGAGCCAAAAAAATGCTTGTAGTGAGAAGAGACCTAATCAGTTATTTGGAATTACCTGACCACAGAGAGTGTGAAAGACGGCTGAAAGTCATGAGGCCATGAAAAATGAAGAGAGAAAGGAGAAATAGAAACTGGAAAAAGTAGGAAAGGGGATAATGATATGTACAAACAAATGATATCTAAGTGAGATGGCTAGACAAAAAAAAAAAAAAAAAAAAAAATGGAAATCAGTGGTGGTTGTGACAGCATGAACACAAATTTTGGAGAATGCTTTCAGATTTTGACTTGTACACTTCTGTTAGATCTCTGCCAAAACATCTCTGATATGAAAAAGGATGACATTTGGATCACAATATACATATAAATTGATAGACTTTCCCACTATGCTCAATACCATGTGTAAACTTGTTTATTTAATAAGAATGCTCACAATGATAAATTGCAATAATACTGTAAGGACTGACACGATAATGAATATCATTTCCTATTGAGGAATTTTATTCAAAGCCACTGAACTCAACTGAATTAGTACAGTTAAATTATTTTTTTTTTCTTTGCCTCCAATGTATATTATTAATATCAGGTTCATTATTAATATCATTATTAATATCAGGTTCATTATTTTCATTCATTATTTTCTACTTCCCAATGTCATTTTATTTTTGCTATTATTTATATTTATATAATTATATAATTATAAAATAATTATATATATAATAATATATAATAAATATATTAAACAATTTACATAATTATATACACTTATATAATACATTGTCTATAATTATATTTTGTATATTTAATATTAATTTATCTAATAATAATTTTGCTATTGCTTATATTTATTTTAAAAATATACACCAAGTAAGTGAAAATGTTTATTTTGAAATGAGATATCATTAAATATTTAATGTTTTTTGCAAAACAGAAAAATAAATAAAAAGCATATCATTACTCAGAGGCTGTCCTCAAAACTGCTCCTAAAAGAGAAAATATACAGGAAAGCTGCAGACTTTTTGGTTTCAGATAATTTATAAAAACAAAGGCACTTCTGCCAATTTGGATGTCCAATATTGTGCCTCATCTCCAACTGCATGTGGAGAAGTGGTATCTCTCCTGTAGATGTCATGCCAGACCTGTGAAGAAACCTTGAATGTTCTAATGAATCAAATGGGATAAGTTGCCTGTTTGTTTAGACAACTGAATACATACATTTGAAAGATGGATTAGGTTGAGCTCCACTGTCAAAATGCAGATTTTTACATGTGAGGTAGTCACCTACATTCCTATTATAATCAGTGGGGATCTCAGCAACAGATGTAGAAAGCTACTGAGATCACTCTAAACTGCACACATTCTGTGTAGTTCATCTGGATACATCTCTCAGCTCCATGAGGATCAATTCAGCTGTCCACACCTAAGTGTACGATGTTGATGTGCTCTTGTTTCTTTGCTTTCAGTAAGTTCTAGAAGTGTGTGGATCTCCCACAGGTCTTGTGCTGTAACTGCCAGATATCTTCTGTACCCATGTGTATCTGTAGTTCTAATGGGTGTCAGTGCACAAGGAACTGAATCAAGCCCTAGATTTCCATTGAAAATAATGTCAGATTAGACCTTTAATTAAGTGTTGACCACTAATTTTAGATGCCTAAACTTAGGTAAGTGTATAGTGATACTGACTCCAAACATTATTACAGAAATTTACATATACCTAAAAATAGAAATTCTTTGGGTTGGATAAATCCCCCAAACATTGATACATTTCAGTCTAATAGGCTAGTGATAGCTCTTTCAAACTTTTATTAAATTAAAGTCATATATATATATATATACTGTTTATACATATATGCCTATATATATATATGTATTAAAAAACTGTATCAGTAACTGCCATACTTAAAGTTCTGGACAAATTATACTTATGAGTGGCTGAAATGTTTTACAGATATGACTAGATTTTCTAACATCCTCCTCTTCAAAACAAAAATAATATTTAATATATCTATTTGGAATATAAGATTATTTTTTTTTTTTCAAGTGAAACCAAAATAAGATGGAAACTATGAATATTTATCTCTAACTAGATCATAAATTAGAATAATTTCAAAGAACTCTTTCCAATTCAAAAAATAACTAACTAAAGTCTGGCATAAAAGCCAGAATCCATTGCTGAAGCCTGAAATCCATTGCTTCATTTCCCATTAGTTTGAAAACTGTCAGCTGGTCTATTGTCAGACCTGTTCAACAAATAATTGACATGAAACAGCATTACAGCCTCTGCAAATGTTATTACACTGTTCACAATTGTAAGCACAATCTCTCTCTCAACATGTAAGCCTTCATGCAGAACAAAGCTGCTGTGGCTGCAGCCTTTATACAATTCAGACTCTGATGTGCCAGACTTGGCATAAGCCTATCTCTTACTAACATCAAAGTCTCTCAAATAAAACAGAATTAGTGTTGTTTGGGATTTTCATGAGCATTGCATATAAAAACACATCTCTGACACTGTTATAGTTGTATTATGCTTCAGCGTTAATGACATCCCTGAGCTGCATAACCCTGATCCAGAGCTGGATTTTGAATCTTCCGCGTTCAAGCCATATATTTTGGCAAGTGGGTTGATGCCCAGTGTTGATTTAGAACCGTGAAAACAACAACAAAAAATAAAATAATAATTTAAAAACTCAGATTTGCAACCAAATTTTACAGACTATTCTAACATCTTCCATATATGGCTAACTGTCTCTCACTCTTGTTTTCCAGGCTGTGTTTGATTGTGTCAAATCTCCTTTCTCAGATACAGACATTTCAGACATTCTGACTGAAATCATTACAATCATTATGGAAATCATCCCAATACAACTTTTAAACTTCTAAGTGGAGACGTTTAAGGTATTTAAAGTAAAATGTTCAGATGTATTTACTTTCTTTGAGCTCTTTTTATGTATCTGCCTATTTTTAATGTTTTTAACACTAAACATATCTGAAAAAATATTCCTAAATTACTGATTTTAGTTTGGAATTTCCTGGCAATCACTTGCCTTTCTAAAATAAAATGACCTTTTGAAACAGCAATACTAAAGCACATTGTAAAAAGTACATACACTCCATCTTGAAAAAAAAAAAAAAATATATATATATATATATGAAAATGTTGGTGTTCAAACATCCATTTTTGAAAAAAAGAACCCACAGAGAAAGTCTTTCTGCAAGATACCTTTGGTTTTAATTTCTGCCTCTTGTTTCCACTTTGCTTCTCTTTACGAAGTTATAGGACAGAGTAGAGGAGATACTATAAACTCAGCAGGTTACCAAGTTACTTTAATTCTTAGAAGGTCCCCATTCTGCAATGATTTTATACCACTAGATCTTACCAGGTCTTTCCAGGTCTTGTCTTAGTGAAGATAATTTGTACTGAGCACTTATTTACCAATAAGAAATCATAGTTAATACCATAGTAAAAATAAAATAAAATAAAATAGCATCTACAGTAAAAAATAATCCAGAATAGTCATCAGAGAACTGAAAGCAAAATGACCTGTAAACCCTTCCTCACATTGAGCATAGTAAGGCAGGTGGTTTGATTTTAATAAGTAAGGTTTTTGCTAAAGCATAGTGAACTGCTTTTGGCCAAACTTTACAATGTTATACTGTGTATGTGACAGTAAGGCTTCCAGTTACTTTGTATTGTGGCAAATACATTAAATAATCTTGGATATATCTGTGTGCTTTTATAATCATAGACAAAATTTTTGGCATGAAACTCTTGTTAGATGTCAATCAATACCATGTTTGTCATGTAACACTGTGATTAAGCTTCTTTTTTTTTAAAAAAAAAAAAAAAAAAGTTTTTTTTCAACATTTTAAGTATTTTTTCCTTTTTTTTTTTTTTTAAATGATGTATTATTTTCATTTAAATTTAATAGAAAAATAGTCTAAATAGACAACTGACCTGCAGATATAAATAAATACACATGGGAATACTTCATCTATAAGAAGAAGGGCATACTGTTTGTTCTAATTACCTTGAATGCATTCTTGATTCTCCTTGTTTCCATTAGAATTTATCAAAACTATTCAGTGTGTGGATATCCTTACTGCATTCCTTATAAATGTCAGATGAATAAATGCTGATGCATGGTACTGAATAAATGCTGATGCAAGGGGCGACCTTATCGCTCTCTACAGATACCTTAAAGGAGGCTGTAGAGAGGTGGGGGTTGGCCTGTTCTCCCACGTGCCTGGTGACAGGACAAGGGGGAATGGGCTAAAGTTGCGCCAGGGGAGGTTTAGGTTAGATGTTAGGAAGAGCTTCTTTACTGAAAGGGTTGTGAG
>NC_048893.1:158614102-158643156 GCF_011077185.1 Oxyura jamaicensis
AAGAAAGAAAGAAAGAAAGAAAGAAAGAAAGAAAGAAAGAAAAGAAAAAAGGGAAAAAGGAAAAAAAGAAGAAAAAGAAAAGGAAGAAGGACAAAGGAAGAAAGAAGAAAAGGAAAAAGGAAGAAAGAAGAAAAGAAAGGGAATAAATGAAAAGAAATGTTCAAGGGACTAGTATCATTTCTTCCCATCAAATGGAATCTGCTTTGATCAATTAATAGGATATGTCATTATCATTGTTTAATAATAGCAGAAATACTACCTGTACCAAATATGTTTTCTTGATGGCTGGAAAAAAAAGAAAAAAAAAAAAATTCCTTTTAATTTATGGTCACGTCCAAAAGTATTCTGGATAGTAGAATATCAATTCAAAATTTTGTAAAAATGTCTGATAATTTTTTCAATTTTTCATAGTGAGTATTTTCAATACTCTTCAGGAGTATTTTAACTCTGTATTTCTTTCTATATTTCCTTGCATTTGTTAAGAATCTTACTACAACTGGGCTAGGTAGTCTCTTCTTCAAATACACAGATCCAAAACTTCTTTATATAAAATTTGATTAGTCTGGTTCTATCTGGTTCAACCATCTACCTGAAAAGCCATAAAAATTTAATATTATTGGTGAAGTGATGGAAAAATAGAGTATCATGAAAAATAAGGAAGTACTATTGATTTATTTCAAACAAATAAATATATTTCCTTGTGAGAGAGAACAATGACTATTTTTAAAAAGATGTTAAGGCTAGACAGATGCATTTTTTATTTTTTTATTTTTTAATCTTACATTCATAAAGGTCATAAACATTAAACACAAAGCACAACTTTAGCATTAGCTGAAGCACTCTTGGAAACTATAGAAACAATTAAAAATATTGAAAAATATTCAAACACAAAAGGAAATATTTCCCTTCATTAACTCGGTACAAAAGCACTGTCTGCCTACAAGAAACATTGAAAGTTAGGTGGAATATGGATGTTTTAGGAGAACAAAGTGTTGTCATATTGAATTTATTCTGGAATTAGGCAAAAGGCAAAGAATTACAAAAAAAAAAAAAAAAAAAAAAAAAAAGTTTAGACAGATTATGCCATGTGCTGTTCATTTCCTGTTACCAAGGAAGAGGCAGTAGCCAAAATATTCTACCCTTCTGGCTGTTACTGTACATCTGCTGTTATACTGTTTTAGCACACTAAGTTCTCAGTGACCAGAGGTTAACATAGTTGTTCCCCCAAAAGACACAGTCAAAAACATTTTTTTTAAAATGCACGAAGTTATTTTGAGATTTAAAAAATAACAACTTGGGAGCAATCAATTGTAGGTTATAGATATGTAGCCATAAGGTAATGTACATTTCTTCTAAGAATAGAAGTTGACTCCAATGAGAAAAAAATGATTTGCTCAACCTATATATTTAATATTAAAGATATATTTCCCTAATCTAATAGACTTTATCTTCCGTTAAAACAAAACAACAAAACCACAAACACGTTTGCCAGGGAAGAGAACCAAACTACTGGTATCTGTTGTGACTTTGTCCAACAGACTCCTGAAATTAGACAATGATTTTGTAGTCTTTGAATAAACAGATATGACACAATAAAAATATGCTAAACAGAAAATGCACAGTTATCAGATGGCTGTTTGAAAGAATGTTTTTTACATTACCTTTTAAAATATACAATAAATCAGGACACATAAGAGATACATAGAATCATAGAATCGTAGAATATCCTGAGTTGGAAGGGACCCTTAAGGATCATCAAGTCCAACTCTTGACACCACACAGGTCTACCCAAAAGTTCAGACCATGTGACTAAGTGCACAGTCCAATCTCTTCTTAAATTCAGACAGGCTCAGTGCAGTGACAACTTCCCTGGGGAGCCTGTTCCAGTGTGCAACCACCCTCTCTGTGAAGAACCCCCTCCTGATGTCAAGCCTAAATTTCCCCTGCCTCAGCTTAACCCCGTTCCCGCGGGTCCTGTCACTGGTGTTAATGGAGAAAAGGTCTCCTGTCTCTCGACACCCCCTTACGAGGAAGTTGTAGACTGTGATGAGGTCTCCTCTCAGCCTCCTCTTCTCCAGGCTGAACAGGTCCAGTGACCTCAGCCGTTCTTCGTACGTCTTCCCCTCCAGGCCTATCACCATCTTCGTAGCCCTCCTCTGGACACTCTCCAACAGTTTCATGTCCTTTTTATACTGTGGTGCCCAGAACTGCACACAGTACTCGAGGTGAGGCCGCACCAGCGCAGAGTAGAGCGGGAGCGGGACAATCACCTCCCTTGACCTACTAGCAATGCCGTGCTTGATGCACCCCAGGACACGGTTGGCCCTCCTGGCTGCCAGGGCACACTGCTGGCTCATATTCAACTTGCTGTCTACCACGACCCCCAGATCCCTCTCTTCTAGGCTGCTCTCCAGCGTCTCATCGCCCAGTCTGTACGTGCAGCCAGGGTTTCCCCGTCCCAGGTGCAGGACCCGGCACTTGCTCTTATTGAATTTCATACGGTTGGTTCAATAAGAGCAAGTGCCGGGTCCTGCACCTACATGCCAAACGATAGCCCACTTGATCCTAAATCTGTACTTTTATAGTTCATTATCTTTCTCTTTCTCTTATAATTTTTATTTCACTCCTTGAAGTGGGATGTGTTGTATCTGAGGAGATACATTTTTTTTCAGTGGGTAGAAGAAAATTAGAGATACTTTCATTATGAAATAATACACTTGTGTTACAAGAAATAATCCTTGAAATTAATAAACCAATATCATTTTAAAAGTGCATTCTCCCCTGTTGCTTTCAAATTTCCTAAAAATTTGTATTCTGAGTTTGCCAAGGGGAAAAAATAAAAAATAAAAAATACAGCTGTTTCAAAGGTGAAATAAAACTATGCTTGGTTAAATATCTGGCTTACAGTTCAATGAAGTCTGAACTTTTTTAAAATAGATAAATAAAAGTGTTGAAGATCACTTAAAGAATAGGAAACAACTTAGACAAAGATATGCAGTAGATTTTTATTTATTTATTTATTTATTTATTTTCTGTAAAGAAAGAAGTACAATACAGTAAAGCAAACAAAACCTATAATCAGATGATAAAAATGCACATTATAAAATAACTCCTTCCTGTTTGGCAGGGAGGAATAGCTAAAATGCCATGCACTCAATTTTCATTACCTGTATCAGGAGTGACTTCAAAGAAATATCTAAGCAGCCAAACGTTAAAATGAAAAATGAAGCACCCAATCACATCTGTCAGAATCTATTTTAACTTTTTGGATGTAGATATGCATGTTTACACTTTTTTTTTATTTTTTTTTCTTTTTTTCTTAATTATTCTAGAAGGAAATGAAGAGGCTAGAAGGATCTTCTTTACCTATTTATAGATACTGAGATAAAATAGTAATCTTCCTTTCATATCTATGATGCTAATAACCTCTGTCCCAGCTTTGCAAACTAAAGCAGAGACTACATGAATTGTGAAGGGTGGAATTGAAAGAACATTTAAAAATATGTATCTTTGATATTTTCACTTCTAAGGGAAATCACAGGCCTATTTTGACTGGAATTTAAAGTCCATGTACAGACATATACAAGAATGCCAAAGTCTCAAATACAAAGCATGGAAAGAAAATTTTTCTTAGCATTATTACATTTCTCTCAGATGCCTGAAGTAACCAGCCATTTCTTGCATGTCTATTTTCATGCCTATTACCATTTTTTTTTTTCATTACTATTGTCTCCTTCATTCTCTTGGTTTACATTCTGCTCAGCTGCACAGATCTTTCAAATTATCAACCTGTTTTGGGGAAATTCAGAGATCAGTATTCCCAGACAATCAAGCACGTATCTTTTACCTAATTTACGTAATCTTCTCAAGTTCCTTGCCTTTAAATATGAGATTTTTCCTTTAAAGTTAGAAAACTGATTGTTTTTGCTGTGTATGTTTATATGTATATGTTTAATTCCAGAGATATCACCTATTATAGAAAAAATGTTTTCTCAGCTTCTCTGATGGACTTTTACTGTTAATATACACTTTGAAATATATAACCAGTCACTGTTAAAATACACTGGAAATATCCAGAGACATAACTCGTCGTCACAGCTGATAATCTGACCCAAATGAAACTATTTTATTGTACTTATCTGTGAGTCCTTTCCTCATAAAGGACTAGACAGCTCCATAAATGATGAACTCTCAAAGACTGTAAATCAAGTAATATAGATATTTTGAATTTTCATAAAAGTCCAATCTTAGGTCTGATTCATTCTATCTTAAAAGGCAGCTTTTAAATAAATTGATGTATCTGCAACCTCTGTTGGTTCTATAGCTGTATTTTTTTAATGGAGCAGGTTGAGGTAAATCTAATTTTTCCTGTAATACAGACTGTACAATGAAAAGTCCCTGGAATCTTCCAATGGTTTCACTGCTCTTTATTATAACATCCATACATCTCTTCCAAGGCAGTCTGTGGAAACCAGAAAATGTTACTAGAAAATTTTTCAATAGAAAGAAAATATTTAGGAGGACAAATGTGGAGGTATCCCTCCAGTATGTATAGACTCATTCTTTCTACGCATCTTCAGAAAATGCTGTATTTCCCAGGCATGCTACAAACAAATGAACAGGAAGACCACTGCTTGCCAAGATGTCTCTGGATTTCTGAACATGCATAGGGCAGTTCTGCTGTGCAGATGGAGCACACACACAGCAGATGGCCTCATGACTTGGAAAATGACTGAAGAAGACAGAGGTGGTGATGAGGTTGCTCTTGCTGCCAGAACAGTCTTATCTGCACCATCTCCCCAGTATGGTGCACGAAACATACAAATCAGGCCAGAGTAGACCATATCCATTAACCTCTTGCATAGGCCAGCTATGCCTTTGTCCCATGTTGAGGCTATAAGTCCTAAAGTCTGTGTATTCTGGTAATATCTGCTAAATATCTTAGTAACTCAAAAACAAACAAACGTTCTGGCTTTGTTCCATACATTGCAGAGATTACATTTGCAATGTGGAAATGTGTCTTTTAGAAGATTATGAGCTCCAAAATTAGCTAACATTTTAATTTGTGAGAATTATAATTTATGCATTTTGAATGTTTCTTTAAAGAATACTGTCATCCAAAGCTTCCTTCACAATCAATGAAAAAAGAGAGGAAGCTTCCAGAGGTATTCAGAATATATGAAGACTGAATTTTTTCTTCTGCTTCGAACTCAGTAGTTGAAGAATTAATTACGGACGACTGTAAATTACTCTTAAAAAATTAGAGAAAGTTTTCTAAAAGAGGAAAATTCTGATTTCCCTCATTTATAACTTTATGAAATAATCTACTGTAGAGAAAAGTTTAAACATACTAAGTTTTTTATTTGTTTGTTTTAAATAGATCAGCAATGATCACCATAAAACAAAACTTAACTGACTCTACAAGAGGACCCCGAGATTAAAGTGCTTTTTAAAGAGATTAAAAACAGGTTTATTTTGCTGAATAGTAATACTATTTACTTAACTTTTAGATAACAGTTTATAACCAGATTTTCAAAAATAAAACACTTTGAATTCAATCCATTAACATTTAAACAAAAGACAAGAAATGAATCATAAGTTCTTCAGTAAATTCTTTTCTATTCTAATTCTGAACTGCTATTTTTCTTCAGCAATACAGTCCCTTGACAGCAGCAGTTTGGAACTAAGTAAGATGCTAAGACACTGTCATGGACATATGAGCCCCAAGTGCATCTATACACCTTTGCAGTGTTGTCAGTTGAAGATTTGTATGATTGTCAGGAGACAGAGAAGTATTTTGGAGCATCTGGATTATCTTGTAGTATTTGGGGCTTCTGTGCTGAGACAAGTAGGTATGATTGCAAAAATAAAAAGTGTTACTTACAAAAAGGTATGTTTTCATTAGAATAGTTACAATGGAAGCTAAAAATGTAAATGATTATTTATGAGCCATCATATCTCATAGAGACAGTATTTATGGATTGTTTGAATGGTTAAGAAAGCAGCAATAAACTGCAAGAAGAATATCTAAAGCCAAAAAACCAACACATCTACCCACCACACAGCATTCCTGGGCAAAGCAAATTGATCTTTTCTCATTTTTGTTTACAACCAGCTCTTCATAGACTAAACTCCAGTAAGTTGTGGAGTTTCTGATGTCCTCTCCATATATACAAACAGTGCATACACTATAAACACAATGAGGGAGGTAGGAAATAGAACTCCACAATAAGCCCCTGAAGAACTGACCTCTTACATGAAGAACTGGTTGATAAAGCAAACCAGTGGGGGTGACAAAAGGTAAGACAAGCTCAAAGCACTAATGATTTAAGCAAGAAAATATCAGCTTACTCTCTCTGATTTCTGCAACACCGACGTCTACAAAGATTTCCTTTTCAACCAGAAACAGAAGCTCATTTAGAAGTGAATTCTGTAAAAAACATTTTCTGTTTGCATATGTAACTGATAAGTGCCCTACAGTACTAAACAGAATCACTTTGGTTTTAACTTAGGTTTCAGTGTTTACAAAGTTTCCAGACTATTTCCTATGAAATACAAAAGCTGTTTTATATTCCATAACCTTCTACTACACAAGTTTTATGAGACATGAGTACACAGTAGCAAGACTTAAAATATTTCCAAAACGTATTAATATGCAAAGACACTAGTAATATGAGTTAACATTAATTTTCCAATTTGCAGGCAAATTTTAAAAAAAAAAAAAATCTTACAAATCACCAAATGTCTATCACTTCATAGCAGGATATATCAACCAGATATATATATGCTTTAACGAGTTGTGCTTACAAGCTTAGGAGTTAGGTAGCCATTTGAGGCCATGCTACAATTATAAGAATTAAGTGCATAAGGTGTTAGCATCATCTTACAGAGAATCAAAGTTTCACCAGTGCTATGCCACTCACAAATAAGTAACTGTCACTCTAACAACAGCAGTTTTAATTCAAAAGAACATCTGCTTTTTAGATAAAAAATGAGGCAGAAATAGTAATGGAATTTTAGAGAAACGAAGATTTCTAACATTCTTTCATTTGACAGATTATTTATCTGTAATAGCAAGACAATCTTTATTAGGAAAAATCCTAGAAAAAATAAATAAATAAATAAATTTGTTGTTTCTAATCTAACCAATCCCTAAACATTTTGTCTGCTTTGCATGCTACTAAAAGAACTACCATTAGAAGTAACCATATGATATATATTATTGCCTAGAACAGCTGTAATCTTATAGAACGATCCTTTGAGAAATCAGGAGATAGTAAGAAAGTTCATCTAGAAAAGTAGACGGTTACTGAAATGTAGGTTTCTTAAAGATGGTAGAAATTAGTATGTTCAATGTCTGTTTGTCCTCCTATGTTATTATAAAATGGTAGCTCAGTGGATCAAGTAGGATTTCATACATTGGAAAAGAATCTCAGTGAGAAGCATACTGTGTGCAGTTGTGGGCACCACAGTATAAAACTGTCATAAAACCATTAGAGAGTGTCCAAAGGAGGGCTATAAAGGTTGTAGAGGGGAAGACGTGAGGAGCAGCTGAGGTCCCTTGGTTTGTTCAGACCAGAGCAGAGCAGGCTGAGGGGAGGCCTCACGGCGGCCTGCAGCTCCCTCACGAGGGGTGCGGAGGGGCAGGCGCTGAGCTCTGCTCTCTGTGGACAGCGACAGGACCCGAGCGAACTGCATGGAGCTGGGACAGGGGAGGGTCAGGCTGGGTGTTAGGAAAAGGTTCCTCGCTGAGAGGGTAGTTAGGCACTAGAACAGGCTCCCCAGGGAAGTGGGCACGGCACTGAGCCTCTGGGAGTTCAAGAAGCATTTGGATGATGCTCTTAAACATAATTTCATTTTTGGATGGTCCTGTGCAGAGCCAGGATTGGACTCGATGATCCTTGTGTGTCCCTTCCAACTCAGGATATTCTATTACTCTATCATTCTAAAAGAGCAATAAAGCCATTTGAATAACCACTTAGGAGATGTGAAAAGCAATACATATAATTTTATATGAATTATGAAATATTTTTTCATATGAATACATATGAGTTATTTCTAATCTAAGCTTTTTATATCAATTATTACTGTATTTAGATTGACTATATCTTTATCTAAGAAATTCCTTCTGTAAAGCAATTATTTCGTAAATTCTTATAGTCATCTACTTTCTTATTTTTGATCCAGAGTGCACAAATAGAAACAAATTTTCTAGTAACTATGTGACATGGCATAGGTTTAGAAAATCAGATTCTCAACTACTGTAACTCATTGACTAAGCAAATGAAACTAATTTCTTGGATTCTCAATTAATTTCTGTCTGCAATAGCTTCTGCATGTGCTAAAGGACTATTTCCTTACTCTCACTCTATTCAATTCAATTTTATTCTTTTTATGTAATTTAATTCAATGTCTACTTAAAAGTAAGTAATCGATTGAGATTTCAGAGAGCAGGAGATTCTCTGTCACAGTATATGAAAAAATCAAGGTGAAAGAGGATGTATCTTGTAGTGCTAAACATTGAGAATGCTTACCAGGAATAATCTGTTCATTTTTTTTTTTTTTTTAACTATATATATGTATGTATACGTGTATTTATGTAATGTTTCAATAAGTTTTATATTTGAATCATATTTTAACAGATTTACCTTCTTAGGTGTCCCACATGTTTAAGACTGTTTCCAACAGCAAGTGATATTTAACCAATAAACTACTATAAAAGATGCAATTTAGGCTATTTTATATTAAATACCTAAATGTCAAAACACAAATGATGAGAGAAAATCTTTATACATGACAGGCAAACAGGAGATGTGTTAGCTATTATATTTTAATAAAATAGAAGAATGTCAGCCAACAGTCTAGATGAATATATACTGAAGTACATTATGGGATAAATGGTTATGACTAATACAAATTCCAGATATCAAAAAATAGTACAATTTGCAAAATAACTGAATTTATAGGTAAATTCTATTTAAACCATGTCAATGCAATGGTAATTTTTCAAGAATAAGATCTAAAACAACTATGTATATCCACTTTGTTACATAGTTGAGCTAATTAATTTTGCAACAGATTTACTCTATATACTCTGTAATTGACTAACAGAGAAATGTCCCTGCCTTCAATAATTTACAATCACCATTTGGTGCAATCTTGGAGCACAGCAGGAGGACTCTTTTGAAATCAATGAAGTTAAAATGTATAAATAAATTATACAGAAATAAAAATAGAATCAGGGCTGAAGTTAAGGAAAATAATATGTATATTTTGAAAGGTCATTAGGGGATTCTTTTTGAGACAATGAGCATCTACTAAAATCTCCATATATAGTCTATGTATGATTTCAATAGTGCTTCTCTACTACTATTTTTATTTTAACAAAATGTCACTATTATTTTACATGTATAAATGATAGATTTTTACTTTAAATAGGATTTAGCCACTTATCCTTAATCTTACATACTCTTGAAGAATGTTATCATACAGATCCAAGAACTAGTGATCCTTTAAAAATAAAAGGAATACCACCTAATGCCATCTGCAGCTGTAAAAAATGTTTTATTATATTACTATATTATATTATTATATGTATTTATTTATTTTATATTTATTTTATTATTATATTATATTTATTATGTATTTATATTATATTATTTTATTATATTATATTTATGCTCTAGACCTAATTGAGAACCTTTCAGTTTGTTAAACCCTGAATATTTCCAGCTCTCTTCCCAGTTTAACTCAATCCCAAACTAAAACTAAAACTAAAACTAAAAATGAAATAAATGGGGAGGAGGTCAACCTGTAGCATTCAATTTAATGTGATAATTAAAAGAGGTGGAACAGTGTACTTCTGAATAGGAAGTACATTATTCTTCTGCTGGATGAAACTCCATGTTCTACAGATGATATATTGTGACAAAAATAAAGTCCTTGAGAGAAAGCTTGACGAGTGGGTACAATTTAAAAGCCCTCACAGGTCAAACTCAAAAGATTAATTTCATATTTTTTCCTAAAGTTCCTTGTTTCATTTAGCCTATGCATGCCAATAAATCCTATCAGCTGAAAAGGAAATATAAAAAGTCAGTTATTTTCCTAGTGTAAAATACATTAAAGAACTATGTGACTAACTTCTTGTGTCATTCAAATACTGGGTTGTCATTGGAATTGTAGGCAGAAAAAATATTGGCAACTATGAACAACATATTTGATTTCTCTGATGTATATTTTTAAATTATAACCAGAAATTTGGAACTGAAGTTCTTCCAGCCACAGAATATGTTAGCAGGTTTTGTTTTGTTTTTACATAATTTTAATTTTTATCTAGAATTGCCACAAAAATACCAAAACAAAACTACAACAAAATATTTTGCTGTTCCAAGAGAGATGCTGCATATTCATATAACACACAATTCAAATACTTGCTTTCAACCTGTGTGTAATTCCTAACCTCTGAACTGGAATAGCACTCCTGTATTTTTCAGTGATTTAGTATTTATGAAATATATTAAAAAACAATGGCAATTCTGTGAAGTACATTAAAATATAAAATAAAAAATAAAATAAAATAAAGTAAAATAAAATAAAATAAAATAAAATAAAATAAAATAAAATAAAAAGTAAGTTGGGGAACGAGGTCATTCAAAAATTTGTAACAAGATTTGGAAGATTTCCAGTTATAGTTCTGGTCTATGGTGGTGGTGACTAAAATGTATTACTATATTGTAACTACTTTTCAGCCTACATTAAATAAAGCACTGGTCTCAATCAATATCTAGTTTATGAAAACCACAGTCACATTTGGTATCCATTGATACCCTTGTTTACAGTCCAAGAAAAGAGACTAAGCAATAAGTTAACTTGGGGTTGGAACTGAACCCTAATTCTTGTAGATGAGCTGTCAGATTGGGCTCCACAAAGCTGGCAGGAAGAGTGTGGAGCCTCACAAATGTTTATGTGATGAAAACTCAGAAACTGACTCTGTCAAAAATTGAACATATGCTTTTGTTCCTTACTTCCTTGCAACAAAAGCAACAATAACAACAACATAACTTGCTGAATTATTAGTCTGAATACAACACAAATACATGGTGTCCATTTATAGTAGAATTCCCAGAATCACTGGACTCACCAACAAATGCCAGAGAGCAGTTTCAGCTACAGCAATCTAATCTCCAGGTTGTGGAAACTTTGCAGTTTCCTTGGGCAATCTATTCCTTTTTTTTTTTTTTTTTTTTTTTTTTAACTATCTGAAGTTTAACTATCTGAAGTTTAGTTTAGTTTAAGTTAGTTTAGTTGAAGTTTAGTTTAGTTTAGTTTAACTATCTGAAGTTTAACTATCTATTTTTAACTGTCTGAATTCTTTCTTGTTATATCTAACCCAAATCTTCCTTGGTGCAGTTTAAACCAATTTATTTTTCTTCTTACCTGCTATGGATATGTAAACATACTATCCATTCCCCTCTGTAAGACCTCTTCACACAACTTTCTTTTGATGTTGAAACTGAGTTCCACTACATCCTGCAGATCCTTTTTCAAAGCCACTTGGTCTGTGTCTATCCATTTAAAACCAAAGAATTTTTTCTCTTTTCTTCATTAACTACATCCTTTTGTATAAAAAAATAAAATAAATAAAATAAAATAATAACTTTTAATTTTGTTTTGCAATGTGTTTTGGGATGCTAATTAGGCTCTTTGCAACCTCTATCAGTTTCTGTTTTTTTGTTTTGTTTTGTTTTTATTTATTTATTTATTTATTTATTTATTTATTGTTCTTGTTTGTTTGTGTTTTTGTTTTTAAATATTGCTTTATCAGAGAGAAACAGATAAAACAAAAATGGAGACTCAACTCTATATATCCTCCAGTTTGACAATGAACCATCAACTACATTGACTTTCAGCCTATGCAGATAGATTTCCTAACCTACTTACAAGAGCATCATGTGAAACTATGGCAGTAATTTTATTCAAGTTGTGACACATGACATTCACTGCTTCTATTTACAATGCTTGAAAACATTTTCAATATTTTGTGATCATTTGACAACTCATCCTATTTTTGCATCCTATTCTATAATATTTACAAATTTTGATTACTTGTTTTCATGTTGTCTGAGGACAGACTTTCCAGTTATGAATACTTTACCAATAAAGTATTAAATACCAATACTCATTGGTATTTAATTTCTAGCCTAAAGCTCTGAGCCCAGATCAGATCTCTGAAATGCCATAGTAAGAAAATGGAAACATCAGTTGTTCTGAAATCAACTCTTTCTGAAAATGTTAAAATGCTAAAGAATTACTGTGAAAGTGATTGGGAGAAGCATCATGAACTCCGTCCATACACCCCAGACAGAATTCAAATTTGAACAAGTGTAAGCAAGAAAGCAAAGACAACTTAGTATTTCTTCTACACCTAAGCTACTGAGACGTGAAAATGGGGAAACAAAGTAAAAGATCTGAAGATATTTCCTCTAGAAAACTGAATAAGAGTAAATTAGCATTCTTTATTCAAAGTATTTACAAGATTGCATATTTACATATGTTGTGCTAGCATTATACTAGAAAAAAATATATACCTATTGTAAAGTAAAGGTTAGCATAAACAATACCAAATATGAGCTACAGTGGAATATAAATATTTGTCTAAGGTGTAGGGAAGTAATTTGTATGCAGCAGAAAGATAGGTTTATACACAGTTTCTGATGGAAAAAAAATAGGGGGGGGGGTAAACAACTTTTTCCTGTATTTCTTCATTAACAACATTAGACTTCCATAAACAATTTATTTAAAATTAGAAACTATTTGATCTTGGTGTATGTTCTCTAGTATCCACTTCTGTAAAACATTAAAGAATATCTATAAGTGTGTAAATATTTCAGAAGTCCTCTGAATATTGTTTGCAATAGATCATGTGATGTTTAGCAAATTTCTGCCAGTTATTTAAACACTTAGCCAAAATGAATGAAAAAATATATGTTAAGGGGGAGGAAAGGGATTTTGAGAACGGAAGGGAAGGGGAAATGAGACTTTTGTTTAAAAAAAAAAAAAAAAAAAAGAGAGAGAAAAAGAAAAAAAAAAAAGAGAAAGAAAAGAAAAAGAAAAGGAGCTTTACATTGATTTGAAGCTAGAATGACATGCCAGTGCCAGTTTGACACTCTACAAACAGCTAGAGGATATTTACATTGCAAAATCATGTTCATTCTAAATGAACAGTATGAAAACATCAGCAGAAAGAGCTTCCAGAGTCTGCTAGCATAGCCATGTGCTTCTGAAGAATTTCCACACAATTAGAAAGGTTGTAAAAATTGCAAGCATTTGCAACCAGTCTGCTAACTAAAGATGTTTTTTTACAGATGATTGGAGAGGGTGAATCATTTTAAGAATTATTTTCAGATCAAATTCTTAAAAAAAAAATGTACTGATTACATAAAATAACTGGATATATTGAACTATGAAATAAACTGTTACAGAAATCCCTTACCAACTTTCCAGTCATTAACATTTTAATAATATAAAATGTTAAAATAGTCTCTGTGGCTGCAAAGTGAAATTATATAAACATCAGATTGTATTTAGAACCATATTTTTAAATGTAATAAATAAATAAACTGTAACATTTCTGGACACAGCTTATTAAGATTATTAAGAGTCTGTTTTCCAAATTTATTTGGACCTGACATAGCAGAACCACCCCAG
Organism: Oxyura jamaicensis; assembly: GCF_011077185.1. Lineage (NCBI taxonomy): Eukaryota > Metazoa > Chordata > Aves > Anseriformes > Anatidae > Oxyura > Oxyura jamaicensis. The sequence goes on from NC_048893.1 coordinate 158,627,810, forward strand.
TCACCACTAAATATTAATCTCAGTAATCCCTCATCCATTTCCTTTATGTAGTACAGTTGGAAAGTTCCTTCTTGGGACACCTGGTTTCAGTATGACCATCTCAGCTATGTGAGTCTTTTTTCCATCATATTAGACTGCCCAGACTGTCATTCAAGTACTGAGATTTTTTTTAATTTTATTTTCCTTTTGCTTTTTATTTTTTTTCTTTTTATTTTCCTTTTTCTTTTCCTTTTCTTTTTCCTTTTCCTTTTCCTTTCCTTTTCCTTTTTATGTTCTCTTCCTTTTCCTTTTCCTTTCTTTTTTCTTTTTTCTTTTTCTTTTTCTCTTTTTTTTTGTTGTTGTTGTTTTATGCTACTAAACAATTAAAGCTTCTAACCAGCAATAATCATGTATAAGAAAAAATTCTTCATATTACTTCTCCCATCTGAGTAGGAAATCCTCTACGAAATACCAAGTCCTGAAAATACTTACCTTATATTCATTTAACTACCTGTGAGTAAACACTGATCTTCCCAGAACTGGAATGGACTAAAAAATTCAAGGAGGAAATTCAGGTTTCGGGTTAGATATACATCTATAAAGCATGATTAAAAAATTTTTGATGATCCAATCTTCTTTTCTGTTTATCACATGTATGTTTTGACTATGTTTTGTGCTCCAGTTTTTCTTTTCTGTCTCCTTTGTCATTTCTCTGTCTCTTTCTACCTCTTGCACTCAACACTGAGAGAATACATGAAGAAAGATGTATACATCTCTCATTCTATAAACTGATTTAGAAAGACTATAAAAGAAGTAAAGGCAAAATTTAATTCTTTGCTGGGGAGGCTTCTATGAGTAGAGACCAGAAGCTGTCACTATGTTGGACAGAGTTAGCTCCAAAAGGAATCCATTGCTAGCCAAATCTGAGCCAATGAGATTCTGGTTGCACCTCTTTAATAACATACTTAAGAAAGAATTAAAAACATTGCAGAGCAGCTTTGAGAGCAGAGTGAGAAAATGTAGACAGAAACAATTCTGAAGATACTAAAGTCGGTGAAGAAGGAGGGGGAGGAGGTCCAGGCACCAGAGCAGAAGTTTCCCTGCAGGACTATGATGAAGCAAGTTGTCTGTCTGCAGCGCATGGTGTAACATGTCAGCAGATGCAACAAACCCTGGAGATCCTCCATACTACACCCCATGGAGGATCCCATGCCAGAGCAGGTGGGCATGCCCTGCAGTCCCTGGATAGCAGCCCACACTGGAGCAGGGGGGCAGTATGAGGAGGAAGGATATAGGCAAAGCATTGAACTAACTGTAACCCCCCATTTTCCATTCCTCTGCACCACTCAGGGCAGGGGAGGTAAAGAATAAACACTGAAGTTGAGTCTAAGAAGAGGGGGCTGAGGGAAGGTGTATGTTGTTTGTTTTGTTTTCAGTTCTCACTGCTACAGTATTTTACCAATTGGCAATAAATTAAATGAAAGTTCCCCAAGTTGAGTCTCTTTTGCCCATGATGGTATATGATGAGCTATCTCCCTGACTTTATCTCATCCCATGAAATTTTTCATTGCACTTTTTCCCCTTGATCTGATGAAGAGGGGGATTGAGAGGGTAGCTTTGTGGTCATCTGGTAGCCAGCCAAGGTCAACTCACTACAACAATTCTCAATAAAATTATCTTGTAACTATACACTAAGTGTAACTGGTATGTATTCCAAACCACTCGATGGCCAAGCTTATCTAAGCAGCCTAGAGATCTTTTGGCAGTGCCAGGAAGCCAGCTCCCATTTCCACTTATATTATAGTCCATTGAAGCAGCAACTTCCTGCTTTGATGTTGCCTCTCACATGGAGCAGATACTATGCTTAACTTCTTTGAAAAGATCTCATTGTTTCTCTCCATAGTCAAATCTTCCTTCATCCTTCATGTCTACAAAAGACATCATTAAAACCCTGACTCACTGATGCCACTATTTGCCATGTGGACAAGTGCTATTATCAGTTCTCTTGTATTTCCTTACCTGTTTCTTCTTTTGTATTTTTACACTGTAGAGTACTCAGTATATTGATATCAGTGGCTACAAACAGCTTCTTACCAGGCCAGCAACAAAACCTGTGAAATTAATTGCAAAAATACCAAGCTGGGGGGTAATAAATTCAAAACAATGAAATCACATGAATACTGTTTCATTATGGACATAAATTTAACAAAAAAAAAAAAAGAGAGAGAAAAAGAAAAAAATCCCAATCCATTTCATACAGATGACAAGACATTCATGAACAGAACACTACAATTTATTATTCTTATATATGCATTCATTTAGGATAAGAGAAACTTGAAAGATTTTTAAACATTCTGTAACCAAAACATAAGCAAAAATTAGATTCAAATGAGATTTGTGGTGTTTATATAATGTGGTCTACTGTTTAATGCAATGTAGGCGTTTAGACAATTCTTACATCCTTATTTCTCCTTTGGGATTAACAGGGCTAAATCACCAAGTCTTTCACAAATAAGTTTACTGAATGGAATATATACAGTTCTTATATAAACAAACAGGCTTTGACTTGAAGCCACATGATAACCTTAATTGTACAAACCATGTATTGCTAAAATCAATCTGAGACATAACTGCTCTAAGCAGCCATCTAAGTCTTGAACAGTCTGTCAGTAAACTAATAAATTACATTAATATGGAGAGAGGAAGAACTCTTTTTATTTTATGGGCATCTGTTCAGTACCAGGGAATAGCTAGGTTCAAAATGTGAGCTCTAATCAATTAAGTAAATCCTTTTTTATTCCTTAAAAGTTTATCTGACTTTTTTGTTTTTTAGAAAGTGAGTAAGAAAAAAGTTTTTCATTTGACTTTCTCTTCAAGACAGTTTCAAGTAATAAAAAAAAAAAAAGTGATAGTTTGAACGCAAACATGTAAGTGCTCAGAATTCATCTCCTAATCCTGTAGCCCTTGCTTAAAAGAGCCAAAACATTTTTTGTCCATCCTGACTACACATACACTGTTACAATAAAACCACTGATTTGAAACGCTCCAGGACTTCAGTCTTTTATATCAATGACACATGCTGAACAAGTAAGTGGCATGGGACTGAGATCTTAAAATAGACTGTGCCTCACTTTAAACGTATGAGTTGGGTCACAGACTTTGTAACAACTACTCTTTTCTTTATTTTTTTTACCACAAATATTTAACTGTGTATTGTACATAGAATGAGGCAACCCAATAAACAGATGCAGCTTGGTGTATTATAGTGTACTATAGTAATAGTACACTATTAGAGTACTAATACTACACTATAGTGTACTATACTATAGTGTATAGTGTACTATACTATAGTGTATAGTGTACTATAGTGTATAGTGTACTACACTATAGTGTACTATAACAATGTACACTTTGTGCATTTGGACATATTCTGAGTAATTTCACAGGATTGAACACTGATTCTGGTACAAGCTTGGGATGTGATCTAATTAATCATATTAATAGTTAAAGAGGCCTAAAAATTAAGAAAAGCTAAATTACGCATATAAACGTGCATTAAATTTAATTGTACTTAATCAATGAAGTAACGAACCTGAGCAGAAACTTAGAATCTACTCTAATACTACTACAGAGATTGCCAAATGTGTATGAATAAGCAAATGCTAAAAAAATAAACATTATTTTTTGCTTTGATTTACCATAACATCATTCTTCTCTCATGAATTAGACCTACACATTACGTTTCAAGAGAAAAAAAAAAAAAAAAAAAAAAAGATTATTTTTATTTAAAACGTTGATGGAAAGAAGAATTTAAAAAATGTTGAGCTCACAGAGAATTTTGCCATTATGGCAATAGACACCCTATTTGATTTCCTGTTAATTCTGGTTAGACCTATATTTGATCCTCACAGTGTAGTCAGCTCTGCACAAGAATGTTTCTTAGGACTTATTCAGACATTATCATAAATTCCCACAGGAGTTAAAAAGGGTCAAAGATTATGAAAGATTTGTGAACTTTGAAAGGAAAAGTTGCATTAATTTCTTTTTGTTCATGAAAGTTATCTAAGGATGGGAGTGGAACCATAGTAGTGTCTCTATATTTAGGTAGGCAAAGAGTGAAAAACTGGTATAATTTTAAAAAAATAATGTAGTTTAGAATTGTCCTGGTTTCAGTTAGGACAGAGTTATTTTTCCTCCTAGTAGCTGGTAGGGGGCTATGCTTTGGATTAGGATGAGAAGAGTGCTGATAACATGCTGATGTTTTAATTGCTGCAGAGCACTGCTTACACTAAGCCAAGGACTTTTCAGCTTCTCACTCTGTCCTGCCAGCGGGCAGGCTGGGGGTGCAGCAAGAGCTGGGAGGGGACAGACCCAGGACAGCTGACCCAAACTGGCCAAAGGGGTATTCCATACCATCTGACATCATGCTGAACAATATATAGGGGTGGCTAGCCGGGGTGGGGGGCCAGCTGCTCGGGTTTGGGCTGGGCATCGGTCAGTGGGTGGTGAGCAATTGCATTGTGCATCACTTGTTTGTACATATTATTATTATTATCATTATTATTATTTTCTATCTTAATAAACTGTCTTTATCTCAACTCACAGGCTTCACTTTCCCGTTTCTCTCCCCCATCCCAGAGAGGGAGGGGGGAGGGTGAGCAAATGGCTGTGTGGTGTTTAGCTGCCAACCAGGTTAAACCACAACAAGAATTAATGGGGTTAGTATCAAATGGTAAATTAAAATCTACTGTTTTTTTTTGTTTTGTTTTGTTTTTGTTTTTTTTTCAAATAACATTTGTTTAGGTTTTATGTGCATGTGAAATATTTGTCTATTTAGCAAAATAAATAAATGAATGTTTTGTTGATAGATGTGCCCCTTATGTCCCTAAAAATCTACCAAAACATTCATAGACATTTTAGTCTAGAGAAGAAGAAATCCACTTGTCCTTTTCTCCAAATAATCATCAAACTAACTTCAAAAAACATGCATGGCAGAGTTGAATATATATTAGTGATGGGAAGGTCAGGGAGTGACTCACTCACCAGAGGGCTATGCCAGCATCCAGAGGGACCTTGACAGCCTGGAGAAATAAGCAGATGGGAATCTCATGACTTCCAGCAAGAAGTGTTGAGTCCTGCATCTGGGGAGGAACAACCCCAAGCAGAAATGCATGCTGGGAGCCACCCAGCTGGAAAGCAGCTCTGCATAAAAGGACCTAGGAATGCTAGTAGATACTGCATTGAGCATGAGACAGCAATGTGCCTTGACACTAAGAAGGCTAATGGTATTCTTAGCTACATTAGGCATAATATTGCCAGCAGATCAAGAGGTGATCCCTCCACTCTGCTTAGCACTGGTGAGGCAGCACCTGGAGTACCGTGTCCAGTTTTGGGCCCTCCAGTACAGCAGGAAACTGGAGATACTGCAAAGAGTCCAAAGTAGGGGGTATCAAGACATTCAAGGGGCTGGAGTACTTCTCCTATGAGGACAAGCTGAGAGAGATGGGCCTGCTCAGCCTGGAGAAGAGGAGGGAGAAGGGGTCTTATGAATGTGTATAAATACCTGAAGGGTGGGTGCAAAGAAGATGGAGCTAAGCTTTTTTTCAATGGTGCCCAGTGCCAGGACAAGAGGCAAGGGGCACAAACTGGAACACAAAAATTCCATCTAAACCTAAGGAAACATTTCCCTTTTATTTTGCAGGTGACAGAGCACTGGAATAGGTTGTCCAAAGAGGCTGTGGAGTCTCCCTCCTTGGAGATCTTCAAAAGATGACTGGACATAGTTCTGGGCAAGCAGCTTTAGATGCCTCTGCTTGAGCAGGGAGGTTGGACCAGATGACCTCCAGAGGTCTTTTCCAACCTCAGCCATTCTGTGATTCTGTGAACAGTGCAAACTCTAGAAGCTTGTGATAGGGGAAATATATATGTGTGTGTGTGTGTGTGTGTGTCATGTTCAGACAATTTTAATACATGACATGGCCTGGACAAATAACACTGGTTAAGTTCCTACTTCACTGAGATATCTACAGGAACAGATGCCTTCAAATGCACTGATTTCTGCAGGTCAAACAGGAGAAGTAAAAGAGAAAATGTTTCTGTGAGGAAGGCACACCTTTAGTGCTATCTGGATAGAGGTGCCAAGCCACACCACTATAAGGCCAGAAGCATGTGTTGAATGAAGACATCCTGATTTGAATGGCATCCTGAAGGATATGTAGCTTTTCCCATCCTCCACCTCTTCCTAGTAAGCTCGACTTGGCATACCCATTTATACAGAAAACAAATTTCAGGGATGAATGTGTTTGTAGTAAAACAACAAAAATCACCAACTCACCCAGTAAAACAATAAATTTCTAAGTCCTTTACTCATTCCAGATCCCTGCAACTTCTTGGAATAGCTTCAATTTTTAATTCCCAACCTTGCAGATGCACAGACAACTCCAAACCTTTATATTGACACCTTGAGAGTTACACTAGAGGGCGTAGAGAAGGTGAGCATAGGAATTGGATTGGCATCTTCATTTGCATTTATCTCTTGCTGCATAACTGACACTTCATAAGAGTATCAGAGACATCTTCAGCAGTAAAGAATAATATCAAGGTAATTCTTTGAATGTCATAGTAATGATTATAGGGTGTGAACTGAATTAAGAGATGCAGTGAAAGTGTCCCACAATTCAGCTCAGCACATAACTATGTACATATCAAGGTCTTACCAAGCCTATTGCAAAACCTGATGAAATAGGCAGTTGACTTCATTAAGGAATAATAAAGAACAAAACACATACCGATGGTAGCAAGTTATCATTTAATACCTACTTCTCTGTTACACAAAGTAGGATTTAGTCAATTAAAATACAGCTTAATTCTTCATTTAAGTTAAAATGCCAATACTCACAGCCTGCATTACAGAAAAGCTTAGGCATTCCACTACAAAGAAAGGCCATGGTACTAACCTTGCTGGCAAAGAAGAAAAGATAGCTTTTACCCTGAAAAGTTTATAAATGAATAAGGCAAATAAAAGGTTAAGAGGGAAGAAAAAATAACATAAAAGACAGAAGGTTCATTAATGTTTCATTGCTGTCATATTAATTCCTTTTTTTTTCCTTTGCTTTTTCTTTGTTGACTAGTGATGTACTTGGGAGATGAGGAGAGGGACAAAGTGGGTGGTGGAAGTAGTGGAAAGGGAATAAGATAAAAAGAAGGGATATATGGAGGACAGCTCAAGTGAGGCTGAAGTGAAGCAACTGTGAGAGAAGGGGCAGAAGTGGTTTGGAGCAAACAGACAAGATAAAATATAAATAAGAATGTACACATAATGCAGTATTTTGTATCTTCAAAGCACAGGAAAAGGGTGTCCAATGTAACATCAGGCTTTTATTCCATTTTAAAGTATTCAGTCTTCAGAAAAGTGTTTATAACAGGAGAATGTAAGTAAACTCTTGTGGGCATAGGGAGTGAGAAGAGAGTCTGCAACTGTCAGGTCTTTGTACTGAGATAGTTTCCTTTTTTTTGAATGTCATGCAACTTAGAAAATATAGAGCACCACAAAGATCCACTCCAGTGAAAAAGAGTCAAACTCCTATCAGCCGGGCATCAAGCAAAAATTGTCAGTATTGTTTCTGCATTTAAAGTATTCTGTTGTGATGTTTTAAGGTTACTGTGATTTCAAGATTCTAATTAAAATTATGACAGTATGGAACAAGTATACATTATATACTGTTTTTGTGAGGGTGGAATGCACTGTATGTAAATCCATGTTATGCCTGCATATCTGTGGTGGTTGTACTCAGGTGGGCAGTGAGCTCCACCACAACCGCTCTTTCACTCCGCCACCTCAAAGAGAAAGGGGGAGAAAATATGATGCAAAGGGCTCAAGGGTTGAGATAAAGACTGGGAGATCTTTTAACAATTACCGTCATGGGCAAAACAGACTTAGAGTAGGGAGATTAGTAAAATATATTGTCTATTGTTAATGAGACAGAGAAGTGAGAAACAAAGGAAAGAAACCAAAAACACCTTCCCCCCATTCAGCCTCTTCCTCCTCCTCCCCTTGAGCAGCTCAGGGGAATGGGGAATGGGGGCTACAGTCAGTCTCTAGCACTTCATCTCTGCCGCTCCTTCATGGTCACTCTCTGCCCCTGCTCCAAGTGGGGTCCCTCCCACAGGATTCCATCCTTCCTGAACTGATCCTGCGGGGGTTTCCCACAGGCAGCAGCTCTTCAAGAACTGCTACCACACGGCTCCATATCACGGGGTTCATCCGTCAGGAGCAAACTGCTCCAACCTGGGACCCCTACAGGCAGCTCCTGCCAGGTCACCTGTTCCTGTGTGGTCCCCTCTCCATGGGCTGCAGCTCCAGCCCAGAATCTGCTGTGGCAGGGGTTCTCCATAGGCCTAAACTTCCTTCAGGACAGAGCCACCTGCTCCATCGTGGTCTCCTTCACGGGCTGCAGCATGGAGATCTGCTCCACCATGGGACCCATGGGCTGCAGGGGGACAGCCTGCTCCAGCAGGGGCCTCTGCACAGACCACAGGGGAAATTTGTCTCTGGCACCTGGAACACCTCCTCCCCTCCTTTTACACTGACCTTGGTATCTGCAGGACTGTTTCTCACTCCGCTCTCTCCCTGCAGCCCCCTGCTACCAAAACCTTGCAACGTAAACCCACTACAATATCATGTGCTCATGCAAGTCCAGTTACCTCATATCACAAAAGATATAGCAGAAACGAGAAGGATACAACAAAGACAAAATAGGAAAAGATGATGATGCCACTTCATTCTGGGCAAGAGCTGACTGAGGAAGGATAGGGTTAAGTCCCAGAGAGTCATGAGTGACATGAAGAAGATGAACAGTAATTTTTTAAAATATTTTTTTTTTCACTATCATTTACATACAAAGAGTAAAGGGCACCAGCTGTTTAAAGACCTAGTGGATGAGATCCCCTAGAACGTGATCCTTAGAGACAAAGAGTTGACCTGAGCTGTCAACTCTTTAAGAATGTTTTTCTTAGGTCACAAGAACTCTCTACTCCCCTGTGTAAGAAAGTGAACAGGTAGGGCAGAAAAATGGGATGGACCTGCTGCTCAGACTGAGGGGAAAGAAGGAAGTACACATTCAGTGGAAGGACGGACATGTGGTCTGGGAAGAGTACAGGGATGCTGTCTGCATGTGTAGGGATGGGAGCAGGAAAGCCAAGGCAAAGATGGAACTGTGCTTGACAAGGGATGCAAAAAGTAACAAGAAGGGATTCTATCACTACATTGCTCAGAAAAGAAAGGGCAGTGAGATAGTAACCCTCTGATAAATGAGAAGGAAAAACCGGTTACTATAAACATGGAGAAGACTCAGGTACTCGAGGAGTTATTCGCCTCAGTGTTCATTGCCAGTCAGGCTTCCCAAATCTCTCTTCCCAATCTCTCAAATCCCTGAACCTTTAGGCAAGGGCTAGGGGAGCAAAATCCCTCCCACTGTAAATGAAGAGCAGGTTCAAGACCACCATATGAAGCTGAGCGGGTACAGGTATATGGAGCCCAATGACAGAGTCCCCAGAGTCCTAAAGGAATGGATTGATGGAGTTGCTAAGGGAGTGCAGAGGAGTGCTACAAAGATGATCAGAGAGCTGGAGCATCTCTCCTATAAAGAAAGTTTGGGAGAGCTGGGGATGTTCAGCCTGGAGAAAACTCCAGGGTAACCTTATTGCAGCTTTTTAATACTTAAAGGGGGCTTATAAAAAAGATGGAGAGAAACTATTTGCTCGGTCAGATTGTAATAGGATAAGTGGAAATTGTTTTAAACTAAAAGAGATTATTAGATGTTATGAGGAAATTCTTCACTCAGAGGGTGGTGCAGCACTGGAATAAGTTGCTCAGAGAAGTTATAGATGCCACATTCCTGGAGGTGTTCAAGACCAGGCTGGATGGGTCCCTGGGCAACCTGATCTAGTGGGAGGTGTCCCTGTCCATAGCAGAGAGGTTGGAACTAGATGATCTTTAAGGTCCCTTCCAAACTAACCCATTCTGTGATTCTGTGGAGATTCTATGAAAATCTAACACGTCTATTCAAGTACAAAAGCACAAATTTTAGCATCAAATATCCATGAGTCACAAATTGCTGCAGTCCAGGTAAGTGTGCTTGGACAGCCATGTATTAAGTCTCTATTCAACAGTAGTGACCAGTATTAGAGAGAGAACTAAAGAGACCTGGTATGATGACCTGGCCTTTCTGTTCTTATGCTGTGGTTTGTCAAAAAAAAAAAAAAAAAAGCAATTATGATATTTTTTGACTCTGTACAAAAATCAGCCATGTTTGTGATCATTTATTCAGGTGGAAGCATTATGCAGCAATGACCTAACTAAAACCTAGAAAAAACAGTTTATTCCACATTTTTCTTCAAAGAACTTAACTTCGAGGTGTAAGAAACTCCTAAATACAGAAAAATAGAAGATACCTTTGCAACAGAAACACTTAAACTGACCTTTGAAGTAATGGACAGAGTGCTTTGATAGACATAAAGTAAAAAGAAGTAAAGTAAAAAGACAGGTTGACCTGTGATTCAGCTGACCTGTGATGCTAACATTTTTATTTTTAGGAGAATTTTGAATATTCTCCAGGATAATAAAAATAAAAATAAAATAAAAATTTTAAAAGTAAAATAAAATAAAATAAAATAAATAAAATAAAATAATAACAGTTATTAGGAAACTGGAACTAGGTTATGAATTCCATTAGAAAAGTTATGAATTCCTTTACTACTGGAAGATTTATTTATTTTTTTCCCCAGAAAGATACCTGTAAAATATCTCTGTGTGTCTTCTGCTGTGACTATTATTCTGCTAACAATGTCAAAGAACTTACAATGGTGGGATTGTGTAGGAGTGTGTGCTGAAAGCAGAAGAGGTCTGAATTGTCAGCATTGTCACAGGGAGTTCTAGGTAGTTCTACAAAAGGTCACCATTGTTAAGAAGTTATAAGAGGGAATGTGTGCTAGCGATAACCAGGCAAGAAAGAACTAGAGTTTACTCAAGAGTTTAGAAACTTTAATACAGTGAAGATCTATTGGCTCTTAATCAACACAGGAGACAAGAAAGCACATATAACCGAGTAACAGATGCACACTTTGAACTCTACAAACTGAAATAAGATTGTTGGCAGTTGCAGTCAAATCCAGTAGCCTGATGGGGTGAGAATGCCACAGCTCCATGACACCATGTCCATAGTGAGGTTGGCAAAGTATTCCCTGTAGGTACATGCACACAAAGCAGACATATACGCTACATATATACATGGCCAGCCATGCTGATCACAGAGAAACATATTCAGCACTCACATGGAGACAAACAGCAACAGCAGCCTCATTCTGCCTCTTTCTCTGACTGAGCAGTATGGAGGTCTACTAGGAGGTCTACTATGCTTGTATATATATGTGTACACACACACACAAACAAGTTTATATGTATAAACATAATCACACACACACACATACATAAATACTGTGTGGATCCCTCCAGCAGCTGAGCTCAAACTCTCAGTCTGCCCAGCAGGTAACCTTGGATCCCTGTCTGCCCATATGCTGGCACCTGGACACAGGAGTCCCCAGATACACAGACCCACTTCAGTTACTGGTACAGACCATCACACAAATATGCACACACAGCTGGCTAGGACTCCTCTGAACCCCAGTAGCCAATGCCACCATGGTCTTATCCTTTGAAATAAACACACACACCAGCTCATTCCACTTCACCTACTGAATGGCTAGTCAGGCTTGATTTTTGCTAGTGCTCACACTCACACACTTGTACTCAGGTGATGGCAGCACAGACACATGGGCCCTTGTGACCCATGATCCCAGTCCACTTGATGGCATTCACTAACTCCATTCTCGCCAGTCCCTGCACCATGGACCCATGGGACCACCAACCAACCCATGGTCTGACTCTCAAAGCTGCACTCAAACTTACATACACTCATATACACACTGAATAGGCAGCTCCTCAACCAGGACAAGAGCTAGAAGAGGATTTAATAGCAAGCAGCACAGGACAAACTGTGTTGATCAGGCAAAAGGAATGGCCAGAAAACTTTACTGAAGAGCTATTTACACCCCACTGGCCCCTTTGGCCCTCTTTTATTTTTGTACCTCCCCAAATCGTCTAAAACTATTCCTTTCCCCACCTGTTGTTCTTTCCCTAAATATGCCATGAAAACTCCCATGTAATCCTCAAATGCATTTCCTGTGTATGCCGTTATATGTCCTATACCTACAGGCAGTACCCTGTCAGTTAAAAAGGTGCTCCACCACTGCCTCATATTGATGTTTCACTCTTGAACACTGGGACTGAGTGAGGTCTCCTGGGACAGACCTGGAAGTAACCTGGACAGGGTGTTATTTCCTTTGAGTCTTTAAATTGGATTTCCACCTGACTTTGGAACTCTGTGTTCCTCTGTGCTTGTGGAGACGGACCACTGACAGGCTGATGTTTCCTGGGATAGGCCTGGGTTTCTCCACCTGCCATTGCTTCTCTGTGCTCACTTCTGAGTGTGCAGACAAACTTTCATCACATAATCTAACACAACTAACAAGATATGCCACATCATACCTAATGAAAAGACATCAAAATAAGTAAACATATATTAGAGCTTGAGAGGATCACAAGGAGATATGCAACATATTTTCTGGCTCAGAGATACCATATACCTGTACCATTCCTGAAAAAATGTTTTATTGCCTGCTTCTACATAAGAGGGCATTGCTAACACTCTCCATTTTCAGTCTATTACATAGCACAAATATCTTTGCTGCTAGATTTTTTTAAATTATTTTATCGTATTTTATTTTATTTATTTTATTACTAATATTTATCCTTAGCTTCACTTAATTCTGTTTTACATTCACACTGGCCATGGAAATCTGTTTATTCCCATCTCCTATTTTTACCCTTTGTAGCCTGTTGTCGTAACTCCCCTCAGTCTTAGCTCTAGACTAAACAAGCCTAATTCCTTCAATTTTTCTTCAGAGGTTATGTTTTCTAGACCTGTAATCATTCTCATTACTTTCTTTTGGACCCAATTCAATTGGTTTGTATCCTTCTTGAAGCACAAAACCCAAAACTGGACATACTGTTACATTTGAGCACCAACCAAGGCCAAACAAAATTTAAGAACTACTTCATATGTCACTTAAACAATGCATGCAATGTTTATGTTTCATTATGGTGTTTGTCTTGCATGTATATAGTCAATGCAATAAACTAATTTTGTTGATTGTGTTCAGCTTGTGATCTTTTATAACCCATAGATCTTTTCCAGCAGCACATCCGTACTTCCTGTTATCATTTATTTATGCAGTAAAACTACCAAATATTTGATAAAGCATTTTTAGTTTATAAATAAATAAATAAAATCATAAACTGCAGTGATCACTTGATGTTTCTCCTTCCTGTCATTGTCTTTACAGTCTTACAAATTACTGTAATTATAAATATTAAATTATATTTCAAAATAAGTTTGCTAAATAGTTGAGCTTTTTTCCCATTCTTTGTCTCTCTTATTAAAATGTGGTTTGGAAAAATTTCTAATCCAGTGCTAGGTTAAAGGTTAGACCAGATGATCTTAGAGGTCTTTTCCAACCTAAATGATTCTATGATTCAATTTACAGACTGTACACATGGCTATACATTGCATCATTCATCACTTTCAAGTTTTTAAAACTGTGTTATCTTTGAGGGAATATCTATAGATTATAATTTTGTACATCTAATTCAGGCAAAGAGGTATTCACACTCTTCCACTGTAGAGGAACCAAGAGAGCATATCCAAAATATGACTTCCACATATGGGATTAATTTTCCAATACATATATTATTGTGACTGGAGAGGAAGGGATGTCTGTCATGGCATAAAACATCTAGAATTAGGTTTCTAAACTAGTTGTGAGATTTACATTTCTTTTAAGTGACCAAATAGATTATTAGTAATGATGATGGTGGTGATAGTGATGATAATAATAACAATCCTACTACTAAAATAGCAAATATCACAAGATAAAAAAAAATAGCAAATATCACAAGACCTGCGATAAAGTCACCGAATTTGGAAGTACCATAACTGGATGCTGATCCTACAGGAACTATCAATTGGCTTTGAGTTGGTTTATATAGAAAAGCATGACTATTTTAAAGATAATAGAAGGAAAATAAAATTAATTTCCTCCTCAAATAAAATAAACTTTCTGTCTGAAATTAATAAAATTACAGGAGTGAGGTTAAATATATTGGATAGTAGGGTATTTAGTGTTTTTAAAGGAATTTTAAAGAATTCATATATATTTGAAAATAAATAGTACAGAAGATTAGATGTTAACATAGAATTTAAACTTTGATTATATGAGTATTTGAAAATTCAAGGAGTTTGCCGAGTTTCTGCAGCAAAAATTCCATGTACTACTTATTAAAATCCGTAGTCTGCCTATATAAAAATAATAATTTAAGGTTCTAAATTACTGCACCAAGTTTTGCATCACTTTCTGAATTCACTTCACATACTGTCATGTGGAACTTCATGCTTCATTTATTCTTAAAGGAGTATTAGTAAGACCATTCTTTCATTTCTAATAACTTCAACCATAAATGAAATAATATATATATATATTTAAAAAAAAAAAAAAAAATCTTCTTTCTCCTTGTTTATGTGCTTTGCAGAATATTGCTTTCAATGTTTATTCTGTTGAAACTGACACAAGCTAGTAATTAACACATCACAAGTGGCCAAATGCTATGCAATATGTTTATTTTCAGCTCAGTTGCTGAAACAGAGACCGATATCAGACACCTGCATGCCTTCCAGGAATTACCCTCCTCTCCCCTTCCCGCCCCCCCTCCCCCCCATCCTTCCCCAAACCAGCACACAATAATCACTTATAACTGTTTATGAAACAGAAAAATATTACCTACAGCTTTTGCAAGGAAATATCTGAGACATCACAGCTATTTTTCACCCTAAGTAAATAGAAAAATCTGTGGTATCACACAGATACTATACTATATAACTATTTCCAAGGACTAGCTTTCTTTTGAGAATGGTACATGTGGTAATCAAGATCTGCTGGAATATATGTAGAATCTGAAACAGAAACCAAGATTTTGAAAAAATATATATATTTCTACACCTTCATTGTATCTACCTTCAATTTTAAGCTGGTGTTCCCTGATATTTTAATATTTTATACAGCTATAATATAAAGATATTATTCTGATGGAATCAAAAATATTGGAAAGGATCCCTGAAGGTCATTGAGTGCAACCTTCTGTTTAAACAAGGGCAACAACCTTCCTTCCTTCCTTCCTTCCTTCCTTCCTTCCTTCC
>NC_048893.1:158648156-158656436 GCF_011077185.1 Oxyura jamaicensis
TCCTTCCTTCCTTCCTTCCTTCCTTCCTTCCTTCCTTCCTTCCTTCCTTCCTTCCTTCCTTCCTTCCTTCCTTCCTTCCTTCCTTCCTTCCTTCCTTCCTTCTTTCCTTTCTCTCTCTCTCTCTCTTTCTTTTGTTTGCTTATTTGGCTTGATTTTAAGAATGGTACATAAAGCAGTTGGACTGTTCATATTCATAAAGCTGACAATGTACTTATGTAAGGAATAAGGAATCTTTCCTAATATTATACTCATAAAAGATCACAAAAGTGTGTTTCTTTAGAGAAGAATTCAAATGTCAAAGAAAACTAGACCTTTAATTAAAGTAAGACTGTATTGATATCTTTAATTCATTATCATTTTTAAATACAGCAAGCAGTGTGATATGTAATAGCTCACACTGTTGGAGACTCCTAACAATTCCCCAAAAATGCAAAGGGAAGAATAAAGCTAAATGGCTGTATAAATATCAGAAATTCATTATCTTTGTCTTCTTGTTAGATTAACATTAGTTTAACCTAATTTTTTTCTCCTGTGTGGGAGATACATGTGATTGCTTTTCATTTTTAGAGCACATTTTCTTCTCATCACTTGTTACGCTTAATGAAAGAATACTTCCCTCTAGCATACAGATTAAATCATTTTAAGTTGAAGCATAAATAAATGCCTAGAAGTTGTCAGCTGAAAATCTTAGTTATTTCCTAAAGCTGCAGGTGCTAGAAAAGATGTAATGAAGTAGAGACAGCTGCAGCCACAGGCTCTGGCCAACTGGAATATGTCTTCAGAGTGACACTGAGTGTAACAAAACCTCACTATGTTTACTTTCAATAATGTTATCACTGAAGTTTTAAAAACAGCATAAATCAAAAGACATGCTCACAAACTATAGTTGAAGTCACATTATCCTTATTATATCCCTATATATTTTCCTCGTTACAACCTGAAATATGTTGACATAACCATTCATATTCATCTGTAATGTACTCAATAATTACAATGCCAGAAAGAAAAAATAGAGGAAAAAAAAAAAAAAAAAAAAAAAAGAGGAAAAAAAATGTTAGAAGGCTGGAATTAAGCAAACAACTGAACCATTGAGTTATGACAAACTAGAGCAGTTAAGATTTAAAAATCTCAGATACAACTAAATTCTTATGGAACTAACAGAATATAACAGATGAGACATTATCACCTACACACCTTTTCTTTAAAAAATCACTATTCTTTGTTTTATACCAGTGGCACCATCCTTTATTAAGACTGATGCATAGGAGAAGGAAACAAAATAACAGCTTAGCATTAGAGGTATTGGGTAGTCAAAGTTTTGTTCTCTGTACGAGGAACTTCATGAAATACATGGTTTTATTTTTATTATAGTAAATGAAAAAAGCTTGTGATATATGTGGTCACTTTGTAAAATAAGAACTGTCTGTAAGACAGCTATTACCTGAAAGAGAGCAATCCTTCACCAGGACTTGTCTGTTCTTTTTTGTTTGCTGGTTTATTTGTTTTGAGTTTTATACCAAACATTAGCCATTATTTGGGATTTAGCCATCTCATATGCAGATAGAGGACCTGATTGTATAAGCTGCTGAATGTTCACTTGAACACTGCTGAGTGGTCACAGACACAACTGGTTAATTAAGTACTTTTAAAAGCATTTACTGTTAAATTAGTAGTTATTATGTTCTGTTTGTTGAGGAGCAAATTGTAATTTATACCTTAAAGTTCTGTGATTTTTTAAGATATTATATTTTTTATTTCTTCTGACAGATAAGAGATTCCGAAATTGGTAAGAGCCATTGGAAAAAAAAAAAAAAAAAAGCTGGAGACTCTTCATCAGGGAGTATAGTTATTATAGGACAAAGGTTAATGGCTTTAAACTAAAAGAGGATATATTTAGATTAGATATAAGGAAGAAATTCTTGACTATGACAGTGGTGAGGCACTGAAACAGGTTTTCCAGAAAAAAAAAAACTGGATATCCCATCCCTGAAAGCATTCAAGGCCAGGTTGGATGGGGATTTGGGCTACCTGATCTAGTGGGAAGTGTCCCTGCCCATGGCAGAGGGGTTGGAATTAGATGATTCTGAAGAGTCAGTTCCAACCCAAACCATTCTGTGATTCTATCTGAATCACACCAGTCTTTCTGACAGAAAAATGCAGCCTATGTACCTAAACTCATCTTTACTTCATTTCAAACAATGGAAGCTGCCACTTTTATTCTACACCATTCTAGTCCGATGCTTAGGTCAGTGTGATGAAGCATGTAAGAGAATTAATATTCACTTCCATCCCACCTGCTATAGACAAATTTTGTGGATTTTTGTCCAATGGGATATTCCACAGGAATTATATTCCACAGTCCTGGCAATACTGATACATTCAGAATTTTGATCTCAGTGTGGGGTGGAGGAGGAAGGAAGGAAAGGGCTCCTATCAAGTGTGTGCAGTTTCCAAAATAGCAGTGAAAATAGTGCAGAATCCAACTAAACTCTTGAAACTTTAGTTCCAGGGTAAAGTGCAACACTGTGTGAACATCCTTGAACATCCAAACAGAAATCTCCTGTGATTTTGCGAATTTGTGAATTTGTGAACAAATTATTTTGAAATAACATTTTTAAGCAAGGTTTGCTTGTCTTCAAAACTGAACTTCATTAATGAAAAGAAAAAAAAAAAAAAAAGAGTGAAAAGAAATGCATAACACCTTATGAATATTTTCTGCTTCTTACTAGTACTCAGAGTTTAGGCGCTGTTGGCAGAGGTACTATATAAATCTCAAAAGTAATTGGCAAATCTGGACCAAACAACAGTGACTAACAATAATAAATGGTTATATAGAGAGTTATAAATGTTATTTTGGCCAGATGGGAATTGAAAGATAAGATATATAAGGAAAAGTTTACACTGACAGTCATCTAAGGCTTCACAGATGTCCCTTTTCAGCCATTCAGAACATCACAAAGCACCATCCCAGATTGTGCAGTACTAACAGGGATAAATAGTCACCCACTTTTAGCATTCACTTTTGTGAGATAAAGAAAAATGTTAATTAATGTTACTGTAGGTTTTTAATTGCACAGTTCTGTTCCCATGTATTAAGTAACAGAATAGCTAGTCTTCTTCCCATATTTTACAGAAACTTTCAGTAATGAAAAGTTGTTTTTGTTTGGTTTTGGTGGGTTTTGTTTGTTTGATTGGTTGGTTGGCTGGTTTGGTTTTTTTGTTTTTCCTTTGGGCAAACTTGACATCCACAAGTCCATGGGCCCTGATGGATACACCTACAAGTGCTGAGGGAACATCATTGCTAGGCCATTCTCAATCATTTCTGACAGGTCATGGCAATCAGGAGAGGTACCTGAGGACTGGAAGAAAGCCAATGTCAAGTAGTCACCCAGGATTCACCAAAGGGAAATCATGCTTAACCAATCTGATTGCTGATTGCTTTCTGTGATGGCATGACTGGATAGGTGAGGGGAGAGCAGTGAATGTTGTCTGCCTGGACTTCAGCAAGGCTTTTGACATTATCTTCCACGTTAGGCAAGCTCAAGCAGCTAAGGCTAGATGAGTGGATGGTGAGGTAGATTGAAAACTGGCTGAATGACAGGTTTCAGAGAATTGTAGTCAGTGGCACAGAGTCTAGTTGGAGGCCTGTAGCTAGTGGCGTCTGCCAGGAGTCAATACTGAGTCCAATATTACTTAACTGATTCATCAATGATTTGGATGAATGGATAGAGTGCCTCCTCTGCAAGTTTGTTGATGATACAAAACTGGGAGGAGTGGCTGATACACCAGAAGGCTGTATTACTATTCAGAAGGATCTCAGCAGGCTGGAGATACAGGCAGAGAGGAACCTCTTGAAATTCAACAGAGGCAAATGCAGGATCCTTCACCTGGGGAGGAATAAACCCATGCGCCAGTACAGGCTGGGGGTTGACCTACTGGAAAATAGCTCTGCAAAGGACATGGGAATCATGGTGGACAGCAAGTTGACCATGAGCCAGCAATGTGCCCTTGTGACTAAGAAGATCAATGGTATCCTGGGCTGCATTAGAAAAAAAATTGCCAGCAGGTCAAAGGAGGTGATCCTCCCTCCCTACTCACCGCTTGTGAAGTGTCATTTAGAGTACTGTGTCCAGTTCTGGGCTCCCTAGTACAAGAGTGACTTGGAGCTCCTGGAGTGTGACCAACAAATGGCTACTAAAAGGATTAAAGGAGTGGAGCATCTCTCAAATGAGAAAAGGCTGAGAGAGTTAAGCCTGTTCAGACTGGAGAAGAGAAGGCTCAGGAGGAATCTGATCAATGCACATAAATACCTGAAGGGAGGGCATCAAGAGGATTGGGCCAAACTCTTCTCATAGCTGCCCAGTGATAGGATGAGATGCAATGGGCACAAACTGGAACACAAGAAGTTCCATACGGAACTTCCATATGAGGAAGATATTCTTTCCAGTAAGGGTGAACAGAGTACAGGAACAGGTTGCCCAGAGAGGTAGTGGACTTTCCTTCCCTGGAGATATTTGAAAGCTGTCTGGACATAATCCTGGGTAAGGTGCTCTAGGGGACCCTGTGTGATCAGGGAGATTGCACTTGATGATCTCCAGGGGTCCCTTCCAACTTCAAACATTCTGTAATTCTGTGGAGTCACTAATCCAGCCCTGTATATTTGAAACCTTCATGGGATGCAAATAATCATAACAAACCTATAAATGTTGTTTTAACAATAAATATAATTAAGCAGTAAGGACCACATTATGGGAATTTCTCTGAAGACTATCAAATGGCTGGAAGTAGTTAATGGTTTGATTTATGTTAAAATGTACACTTTGCGGGACTGTTTTTCTTTCCCATTCTATATGTATAATTTCACTAAAATAAGCATTATGCTTTACATCTGACAATTTGAGGAAATTAATTCTCAATTATTCCCAATCCACTTAAAGTGAATCAATAATGTTTTTGCTGCAGTCACAGGCCTCAGCACCATGAGTAGAAAAAGCCCTACAAGATATAATTGTAATTGCAATTGTGTGCTCAAAAACACATACACATTTGTACATAGATGCACAGGTAATACCTAAGTCAGAGAAAAATCTTTATATGCATTTGTCTATCTGAGTATCAAAATGATGTCAATGGATTTGGGTTTGCCAACTTGGAGGCACAAGAACTGGAACAGGAAATGTGTACTTCTATGCACGTAGTGTGCTCTGAAATAATTATCACTCTAGATGTAAAGGGCTAACAGCTGTTCTTGATGGTAAGTGCAGTAGCAGAATTTACAGATGTTAATACTGAAATTTTTGTTAAGTCCTTGCATATTCAGATATTTCAAAGGTTTACTAGGCAGCATTTGGTAAAGAGATTTGGGTTGCTGGTATCAATTGCTTTGATTTTTTTGTTACTTTGTTTTTTACCAAATATGAGAAAGAAATCCTGCCAATTACAGAAAATACTCCCCAGCACACTATTTAAACATAAATCTGCCTCATAAATCCTCTTGTGACAGACTATGAAGTCTACAGATGTCAGGGTCTCTAGGTGAAAAGACAGCGGTGACTGCCCCATGCAGTGAGTCAGAGGGGACCTCTAAGGCACATCCTTGCCATTTCAAAGCCCCTGCCAAGGCATTAGGCTGTTGATCCTGTAGCTTGAAATATAACTTGAGACGTTAGTGGACACATCCCAGGAAATCAGTCCCCTGCAGCTAAACACTCATCAGCCTGTCTCAGCTGGTCTCAGTACGTCATTTTCATTGAAGAGGGAGTAAGAAATAATTTTTATATCAAGTTATCTGGGGAAGTAACATGTTATTCTCTTTCCAGAATCCCAAAGATTTTTATTGTGTATATTTCGCAAACACATGAAAAATTGAAATATCAACTGAGAATGTGTCAATTTACTAATGAGTACACACCTTTCAACAAAATAATTGTTTCTTGTATGAAGATAGACAATAATTTTGAACCTTTCAGGTTTGTAACCATACATGCAGAACATACTACACTCAATCTATCTTTTTAACCTAAGAAATACAAGACTTCAAATATCTGACTCCCATTTAAAAATATTTATTATTTTATTATTATATTCATTCATAGTATGTCATTTCATAAACCTCTTGCTATGCACTTGAATAGTTTTGCTCTGCTCTTCACTGAATTTCCATTTGGAAACCCCCTTTTAGGAAACCAAAACTCAAAACAGTCCTGAAGGAAGCAATGTGGGTGAGCATTCTGCCCTTGAGCTACACTGGGTTGTAACATTTCTTCTGCTTGGAAAAAAAAAAATCATTCCTTTTCTGATTGCCCCTTTATCTAGCTATTTTATATCGTGTTGTTGGGGCTGTTGTATGGTAGGTTTTGTTATATGTATTTCAGTTGCTGTTAAAAATTAAAAGGGTTAAAAAAAAAAAATGTTATTACCAGAAACAGTAGAAAAGCTGGTCAAATTTCTTTTTGTGCATATAGACATATTTGTATCAGACCTCTTCCTTTGAAGAGTACTGAAGTGTGTATGGATGACAACATGCATGTAACAACTAGAAGGTTTTTCATCATTAATTGCACCTCTAAACAATTCAGAGATGCCTGGAGGATAACAGGAATTAGATTAAATAGATGAAAAGAATAAAGGAAAGCAGCAGTGAGAAAAACCTTTTGTAATCCTCTCTCACTCTTTTTATATGTATTATAGCTCTAATTACTTCCCTGATGATAAAAAGTCATGGAGGAGAAAATAAATACACACATAGTAGGAGAGGATGGTCTTGAGGTACATACAAGCTTAGACATAACCAGCATCTTTGTGGAGCAGTCTAATCAGTCCCTTGTTAGTCAGCTGGAGCAGTGCATATGCCCATCTTTGAAGAAGGAGGGATAAACTAGGCCAATGGCTATAGATAGACCACTAAGAACTGCCTCATATCAGATGGTGAGGCATGCTGCTCCAGAGCCAGACAGTTTGGAAGATGAGTGAAGCACCAACACCACTGTCAAGAGCAGTATGAAACATATCATGAAGGACTACAGAGCCCTTGGAGCAACTAGAAGAAGCTCAGGAATACAAGTGGTCTTCTCTTTGATCCCATTGGTCAAAGAAAAGCAAAGCACTTTGAAAGGACCGGTCAGATCTGGTGGATCAATGCATGGCTGCAGGACTGGTGTTATAGCCTGAGATTTGGCCTTTTAGACCATTGGACTCCCTTTGGGAAACCTGATCTACAGGGGATTGATTAAGGGTCCATCTGTTGGAGGAAGGGCAGGGCACCTTAGGTTGCAGGCTTGCCATGCTGGCGAAGAGAGCTTAAAACTAATATTGCTGGGAAAGGGGAGCCTCAAGCCACCCAACATTTATTGTCTGGATACCAGCAATAGATGCCCAGAGTCAGGAAAGGGATGAGAGGTCAGCAGAAGAGCACCTGAGGAGCAGCACAAAGGAATTCCAACCACTTCATCCAATAAAACAGTTTTATTAGAGGCCCAGCTTCATTGCTTCTACATGAATATATGGGAAATAAGTGGAACTGGATATTTTGGTTAAGTCTCAGGTCTGTGATATCATTTGCCTCAGTAGGACATAGTGGGATGACTCGTATGCCTGGAGTGCTGAGATAGATGGTTACAGGGTCTTCAGGAGAGATAGGCAAGGGAAGAGAGGATGTGGGGTAAAGAAAAGGCTCTGGAGCAGCTCTGTATGTAAAGAATACCTTGACTGCATGAAGCTGGGCAATGGTGATGAAAGGGTTGTGTGTCTCTGAATAAGGGTAAGGGGAAAAGGCAATAAGGCTGATATTATGGTAGGAGTCTGTTACAAACCACCCAGCCAGGATGAAGAGATTGACAAAATATTCCACAAGCAACTAGGAGAATTCTCATGACTTGGTCTTTTGGGGACTTTTGGTCTACTTGACGTAGAAAGGCTTTGCAAAGGGATCTGAATAGGCTAGATCAATGGGCTGAGTCCAATAGCATGATATATAGCCATTTGCCGAGGCGATCGGCTCCGGGGCAGACGCGTTCTGCAGCGGAGCGGGGGATCGGGCCAGGCAGGGCTAATTTTTCCAGCATCGAGCCCACTCGAGGGAGCCGCCAGCACCCGGCAGCCCTCGTGAAGGAGGCTGACGAGGAGAAGGCGGAGCCAGCAGCGCCCCCTCCCACAGCCGCTCAAAAGCTGCCCCTGGGGAGCGCGAGCGACCAGGACGGGCGAACAGGGCGTGGCGCGTCAGAAGGGCGTGGCGAGGCAGGGCGAGCAGGCAGGGCGAGCAGGCAGGGCGAGCAGGCAGGG
>NC_048893.1:158656446-158691186 GCF_011077185.1 Oxyura jamaicensis
GCAGGGCGAGCAGGCAGGGCGAGCAGGCAGGGCGAGCAGGCAGGGCGGAGCGCTCTCCCCCGCCCGTACGTAACACCTCCTCAACGGCAGCCGTTAGCGAGGCGATAATGGTCTCCACCAGGCGCGGTGCGCTCTCCTGGAAGTCGGTACGCACCCAGACCGACTGCCCGTTAAAAAGTGCAGCGGTTCAGGTCACCGGATGCAGGGAGTGTCTGAGTCTGTTGCTGCCATCGGCGGGAGGTAGAGAAACTGTGTGTGTGAGGTGTGAGCAGGTGGATGACCTGGTCCGCATGGTGGCAGAGCTCAAGGAGGAGGTGGAGAGGTTGAGGGATATCAGGGAGTGTGAGCGCGAGATCGACTGGTGGAGCGACTCCCTGCAGGCCCTCAAGGAGAGGTACCGGGGTGAGACACCCCAGATGGGGGTGGACCCCCTGCCCTGTCGCCGTCAGGCAGAGGGAGGGGATCTGGGAGTTGAGGAGGAATGGAGACAGGTCCCTGCTCGGCATCGCAGGCGATGCCCTCCCCTTCCGGCCCCACCTTCCCAGGTGCCCTTACGCAGCAGGTTTGAGGCCCTGGAGATTGAGAGACCGGTGGGTGAGGAAGAGGTAGCAAGTGTACCCAGGAGGATGCCTAGGGCGAGGAGGTCGACTCCACGCCTCAGGACTGCCTCCACCAAGAAAGACAGAAGGGAGGTTGTTGTGGGAGACTCTCTCCTCAGGGGAACAGAGGGCCCTATTTGTCGGCCTGACCCTACCCGTAGGGAAGTCTGCTGCCTCCCTGGGGCCAGGGTCAGAGATGTTGCCAGAAAGCTACCCAACCTGGTTCGCCCCTCTGACTATTATCCTCTTTTGATAGTCCAGGCAGGTAGTGATGACATTGAAGAGAGAAGCCTGAAGGCTATTAAACAAGACTTTAGGGGACTGGGACGGTTAGTGGATGGAGCGGGAATGCAGGTGGTGTTTACGTCCATCCCTACAGTGGCAGGGAGGGGTACAGAGAGGACATGAAAAGCCCACCTGTTAAACACATGGCTCAGGGGCTGGTGCCAAGACAGAAATCTTGGGTTTTTCGACCATGGGGCACTTGTACTCAACACCCGGCCTGATGGCCACAGACGGGTCCCTATCTTTTAGGGGAAAACGGATCCTGGGCCAGGAGCTGGCAGGGCTCATTGAGAGGGCTTTAAACTAGGTAAGAAGGGGGGCGGGGCTGAAGCAAGGGTTGTTGGAGCTGTGCCAGGGGGAACAATAGCAAGGCCGGGGAATAAGGCAGTGGCCCAGCTGAAGTGCATCTACACCAATGCACGCAGCATGGGTAACAAACAGGAGGAGCTGGAAGCCATCGTGCAGCGGGCAGGCTACGACTTGGTTGCCATCACGGAGACGTGGTGGGACCATTCTCATGACTGGAGTGCTGCAATGACTGGCTATAAACTCTTCAGAAGGGACAGACAGCACAGAAGGGGTGGCGGTGTGGCTCTCTATATTAGAGAGTGTTTCGATGTTGTAGAACTTGAGGCTGGGCATGACAAAGTCGAGTCCCTTTGGGTTAGGATCGGTGGGGCCAACAAGGCTAGCGTCCTGGTCGGGGTCTGTTACAGACCGCCGAACCAGGACGAGGAGACGGATGAGGAGTTCTACAAGCAGCTGACAGAAGTTGCGAAATCGTCAGCGCTTGTACTCGTGGGGGACTTCAACTTCCCTGACATATCCTGGAAGCACAACACAGCCCAGAGGAAGCAGTCTAGGAGGTTTCTGGAGAGCGTGGAAGATAGCTTCCTGACACAGCTGGTTAGAGAGCCTACCAGGGGTGGCGCCCCGCTAGACCTTCTCTTCACAAACAGAGACGGACTGGTGGAGGATGTGATTGTCGGGAGCTATCTTGGGCAGAGTGACCATGAAATGGTGGAGTTCTCTATTCTTGGCAAGGCCAGGAAGGGGACCAGTAAAACCACTGTATTGGACTTTCGGAGGGCTGACTTTGTGCTGCTGAGGACACTGGTTGGTAGAGTCCCTTGGGAGGCGGTTCTGAAGGGCAGAGGAGTCCAGGGAGGCTGGGCGCTCTTCAAGAGGGAAATCTTAATGGCGCAAGAACGGTCTGTCCCCACGTGCCCAAAGACGAGCTGGCGGGGAAGAAGACCAGCCTGGCTGAACAGAGAATTGTGGCTTGAGCTTAGAAGAAAAAAGAGGGTTTATAATCTTTGGAAAAGTGGGCGGGCCACTAGGGAGGACTATAAGGATATCGCGAGGCTGTGCAGGGACAAAATTAGAAAAGCCAAAGTTCATCTGGAGCTCAATCTGGCTACTGCTGTTAAAGATAACAAAAAATGTTTTTATAAATACATCAACACGAAAAGGAGGACTAAGGAGAATCTCCATCCTTTACTGGATGCGGGGGGAAACTTAGTTACAAGAGATGAGGAAAAGGTGGAGGTGCTTAATGCCTTCTTCGCCTCAGTCTTTAACGGCAATTCCAATTGTTCTCTGGATACCCAGTACCCTGAACTGGTGGAAGGGGATGGGGAGAGAGATGTGGCCCTCACTATCCATGAAGAAATGGTTGGTGACCTGGTACGGCACTTGGATGTGCACAAGTCGATGGGGCCGGATGGGATCCACCCAAGGGTACTGAGAGAACTGGCAGAGGTGCTGGCCAAGCCGCTTACCATCATTTATCAACAGTCCTGGCTATCGGGGGAGGTCCCAGTTGACTGGCGGCTAGCAAATGTGACGCCCATCTACAAGAAGGGCCGGAGGACTGACCCGGGAAACTACAGGCCTGTCAGTTTGACCTCAGTGCCAGGGAAGCTTATGGAGCAGATTATCTTGAGAGTCATCACGCAGCACTTGCAGGGCAAGCAGGCGATCAGGCCCAGTCAGCATGGGTTTATGAAGGGCAGGTCCTGCTTGACGAACCTGATCTCCTTCTATGACGAAGTGACATGCTGGGTGGATGAGGGAAAGGCTGTGGATGTGGTCTACCTTGACTTCAGCAAGGCTTTTGACACCGTTTCCCACAGCATTCTCCTCAAGAAACTGGCTGCTCTAGGCTTGGACTGGCGCACGCTTCGTTGGGTTAGAAACTGGCTGGATAGCTGGGCCCAAAGAGTCGTGGTAAATGGAGTCAAATCCAGTTGGAGGCCGGTCACTAGTGGCGTTCCCCAGGGCTCGGTGCTGGGGCCGGTCCTCTTCAATATCTTCATTGATGATCTGGATGAGGGCATTGAGTGCACCCTCAGTAAGTTTGCAGATGACACCAAGTTAGGTGCGTGTGTCGATCTGCTCGAGGGTAGGAAGGCTCTGCAGGAGGATCTGGAGAGGCTGGACCGATGGGCCGAGGTCAACTGCATGAAGTTCAACAAGGCCAAGTGCCGGGTCCTGCACCTGGGGTGCAATAACCCCAAGCAGAGCTACAGGCTGGGAGATGAGTGGTTGGAGAGCTGCCAGGCAGAGAAGGACCTGGGAGTGATGGTTGATAGTCGGCTGAATATGAGCCAGCAATGTGATCAGGTGGCCAAGAAGGCCAACAGCATCCTGGCCTGTATAAGAAACAGTGTGGCCAGCAGGGCTAGGGAGGTGATCGACCCCTGTACTCGGCTCTGGTGAGGCCGCACCTCGAGTACTGTGTTCAGTTTTGGGCCCCTCGCTACAAGAAGGACATGGAGGTGCTTGAGCGAGTCCAGAGAAGGGCGACGAAGCTGGTGAGGGGTCTGGAGAACAAGTGTTACGAGGAGTGGCTGAGGGAGCTGGGCTTGTTCAGCCTGGAGAAAAGGAGGCTCAGGGGTGACCTTATCGCTCTCTACAGGTACCTCAAGGGAGGCTGTAGCGAGGTGGGGGTTGGTCTGTTCTCCCACGTGCCTGGTGACAGGACGAGGGGGAATGGGCTTAAGTTGCGCCAGGGGAGGTTTAGGTTGGATATTAGGAAGAAATTCTTTACTGAAAGGGTTGTTAGACGTTGGAACGGGCTGCCCAGGGAAGTGGTTGAGTCACCATCCCTGGAGGTCTTTAAAAGACGTTTAGATGTAGAGCTTAGGGATATGGTTTAGTGGGGACTGTTAGTGTTAGGTCAGAGGTTGGACTTGATGATCTTGAGGTCTCTTCCAACCTAGAAAATTCTGTGATTCTGTGATATTTAACAAGACTAAGTGCACTTGGGTTATAACAATCAAAGAATCAAAATAAGCATATCAGCACCCAAAGCCAAATGCCTAAATAAGGCATAGTTTGAGTGAAAAATGTAGTGGTAAAATTTTCCAAAGAAATAAATTGTTTCTGAATTAAACAACACAAGTAAAGGGGAGCAGCCTTTACTATTATAATAATGAGATAGAACACTCCTCAACAAGTAAAATTCGTCTTCTGGTAATCTTCCACCATCCTAACATTTCATACAACATTCCTACCAACTATGGAAACATCATGAAGCCTACAACATTCTTCTTCTTTCTTGTTCTTCAAAAACACTAGATATAATGACAAATGATGATTGCTCAATTTGGAATTGGGCCTAGGAAGAGGCAGAGAGGATTTTATTAGAAGGAATAATATTTTTGCAGAATAATAGTTTCAAAACCTTTTTGTGCAAATTCAGCTTTCTATGGTCATACTTCTACTAGGGGGGAGCAGACTCTTCTTGTAAGTGGTTTTGTCCTGCTGCTTCTCATCACAGTTGCTGTTTGCTGGTGGTCTCTGCTGCTGCTTCTCCCTCATTTGCTTCTCGTTTCTGAAGGTCTCCCAGCAAAGATAGAAAAAAATATTTACCTTTCTATATTTTTTTTCTTTTGATTATTTTTTTCTCATATAATCACTGGGCACCTTACAGATGAGTGAGAATGATCTTTAACATACACACATCACATACAGTATTCCTACATATTCCTACATATTTGCAAATAGATATAATCTTGTACATTACACACACACATAAATATGTTATTCAGAAACACATTTTTGAGACGTGAATTCAGGTAGAACAAGGCAGTTAGCCTCAAACCTGTATCAATCTGGGGTACCATTTAGAGTTTGGCTTTGAGGCAAAATTAAGGTGAGATTTCAGGCCTGACTTCATGCATAGCAGTGGCAAATTCACACAATTTTTTATTTATTTATTTATTTATTTATTTATTTATTTGGAGCACAGTCTAATGGAAATAGATCTTGCTTCTATTCAAATTAGAGTTGTAAAGATGCCTCTTCTACTTTTGGATTTAACCTGGGATCAAAGCCACAGTGGTGGGTTTAGAACTGAGTGTTCATGTCTGATCCTTTCTCTCTGATATTTGAAAGATTTGGATTTGAGGTTCTGGGTTTGGTCCATCTGTATCCGGGAATGACAGTGAACTTTGCCAGTGGCAAGGGAAGTCTCTCCTCAGCCCACTTCAATTCAAACACAATACATCCAGTAAATTAAAACCACTAAGCAACAGGAAATATGTTGTAGTAAAGAAATAATAGACCTAGAAATATCCTATGCCGGATCTTCAGCTGGCACAAAGGAGTGTTTTACTATCTGTATCATCATTTACAGAAAATGACAGCAATCCTACCACCACCTGAGTCTATTGTAAAACTTTAATCAAATCAAACTGTCAGACTCAAAGACCATTAAAAATTATCGCTTCTGACTATGATGTGAGTGCAGAAACTGTCTTCTTAAAAGTGAGGCAGACAAAGAATCTCCAGAGACTCTCATTTTTAGACAAAGACTAAAGAAATGTAAACATTTCTTTAAATTATTTAGTGAAGAGTTTTTATTCCATGCTTTTTAAACTGCTCACCTATATAAAGTACTCTCAAAGAAAAATATTTTTAATTTTCTCTTTCTTTATTACTTTTATGATTTTTTTTTTCTTTTTTAACATATATATTCATCATAAATTATGATGATATTTGTTACAAGCAATTAGGGGAAATCTAGTCATACAGTAGAACCTTCTATGGCCAAAATACTAAATCCGATTTCTGATTCTGCCAGTGATTTACTTATCTTGTAATCTACAGCAAACTGCTTAGTTTCTCTGTACATGTAAGTGTATATTTCATTCACTTTTACTTTTTAAAACTGTATTATAATATAAAGATACGTGTTTTCTAGGCTAAGCAAATATTTTCAGTGCATGCTTCACTGAGGTAGATGGAGTCCAGAATGAAGTTTCTTCATCCAGGAGCTGCCTGCAGCTCAAGGATATTTTTCTGAGGTTTGGAATAAGATTGAAGTGCCTGCATATGAAGGGACTTCAGTCCTGATCTACCAGGCAATGAGGAAATACTGTATCCAGAGCAATACTGAGGCTTCTCACCAGACTTTTACAAAGCTGAATGGTCTCCACAGTGTTTTCTCCCCTGCACAGACTCACTGAAATAGCTCAGCCCTCCCCACTCTGGACTCTGTTCACTATTACCAAAATTCCCAGTGGCAGCCTGTCCCCATGACTATTATAACCACCTTCCATGTGTAACTGTCCATCTACTTCCCTTTTTTCTGTGTGTTTCTGGGTTCAGATCTCTCATCCAACCCCCTTTTTCATCCTATCATTTAGCTCTTCCTGGCTCACCAGTTCTTAGACCAATATGCTTTGGGAGAACCAGTCTCCCTTCAAGACCCCATTTAATTTCAATTTATAGCTCATGGTTACAGTTTTTCTCCCCAACTTCTTGAAAGGACAAGAAGTTTCTCTATTCCTCATATCAGTCTTTCATCACGAGTTCTCTGTGTCTTGTCTGTCTTATAATGGGGGCCTCCCCCATTATAGCATTGAATGACTTTTGACACAGGTGCATAAGAAATCAACAGATTTTTCTTCCACACTGTACAGGCACAGGAGACAAGGCCACTGAGGCAGCAGGAGAAAAAGCTTTTTCCACTCATTTCAGGAGTATGTCACTACACCCTGGGCATAAAAATTCAGAAAACTCTTGATCATCCCTAGGATGTATGATAGTCATATTGTAAATTATGAAAATCACAGAGTGAAAACTAATGTAGCTCTAAAAGTTAGTAAGTTATTTCCCTGTAGTGGGTTTAAATGGCAAGGTTTTGGTAGCAGGGGGTTTAGGGGTGGCTTCTGTGAGAAGAATCCAGAAGCTGCCCCATGTTAGATAAAGGCCCCACTGCTGACCAGAGCCAAGCCAATAAGCAATATTTGCAGCTCTGTAAGAGCATACTTAAGAAAGGAAAACCAACCAACAAACAAACAACAACAACAAAAAACTGTTACACGGTAGCTCGAGAGTGAGAGGAGTGAGAAACAGCCTTGCAGATGCCAAGGTCAGTGGAGAAGGAGCTGGAGAGATGCTCCAGATGCTGGATCAGAAGTCCCCTGTGGCCTGTGGTGAGGACCATGGTGAAGCAGGCTGTCCCCCTGCAGCCCATAGAGTGCCACGGTGAAGCAGGGTTACACGCTGCAGCCTGTGGAGGAGACCACAGTGGAGCAGTGCACTGTGCACACAGTGCACACAGTGGAGACCTGCACTGAAGAAGGCTGCGGTGCTTAGGTGGCCAAGAAGGCCAACAGCATCCTGGCTTGTATAAGAAACAGTGTGACCAGCAGGGCTAGGGAAGTGATTGTCCCCCTGTACTCAGCTCTGGTGAGGTCACACCTCGAGTACTGCGTTCAGTTTTGGGCCCCTCACAAGAAGGACATTGAGGTGCTTGAGTGAGTCCAGAGAAGGGCTACGAAGCTGGTGAGGGGTCTGGAGAACATGTCTTATGAGGAGCAGCTGGGGGAGCTGGGATTGTTCATTCTGGAGAAGAGGAGGCTCAGGGGTGACTTCATTGCATACAGGTACCTTAAAGGAGGATGTAGCAAGGCAGGGGTTGGTCTATTCTCCCATGCGCCTGGTAACAGGATGAGGGGGAATGGACTAAAGTTGCTCCAGGGGAGGTTTAGGTTGGATATTAGGAAGAAATTCTTTACTGAAAGGGTTGTTAGGCATTATAATAGGCTGCCCAGGGAAGTGGTTGAGTCACCATCCCTGGAGGTCTTTAAAAGAAGTTTAGATGTAGCGCTTAGGGATATGGTTTAGTGGAGGATTTGTTAGTGTTAGGTCAGAGGTTGGACTAGATGATCTTGGAGGTCTCTTTCAACCTGACGATTCTGTGATTCTATGGAGGACCCCTGCTGGAGCAGATTCTGGGCTGGAACTGTAGCCCATGGAGAGGAGTCCACAAAGGAGCAGGTGATCTGGCAGGAGCTGCAGCCCATGGGGGACCCATGCTGGAGTAGTTTGCTCCTGATGGATGGGTCCCATGGTATGGACCCATATCTGGAACAGTTCTTGAAGAGCTGCTGCCTGTGGGAAGCCCCTGCAGGATCAGTTTGGGAAGGATGACATCCTGAGGGAGGGACCCCACAGCACAGGGGGAGAGAGTGACCAAGAAGGAGTGGCATAGATAAAATGCTACAGACTGACCACAACCCCCATACCCCCTTTACCCTGTGCTGCTCAGGGGGAGGAGGTGGAAGAGGATGAATAGGGGGAAGGCATTTTTCATTTCTTTCCTTTGTTTCTCACTTCTCTAGCTTGTGAGTAGTAGGTAATAAATCTTACTTTCTCCCTATGCTGAGTCTGTTTTGCCCGTCATGATAATTACTGCATGATCTCCTCATCCTTATCTCAACCTTTGAGCTCTTTGTGTTGTATTTTCTCCCCCTTCCCCTTTTAGGAGGGGGAGTGAGAGAGCAGCCATGGTGGAACTCAGCTGCCCACCTGAGAAAAACCACCACATTCCCTGATAATAATCACCATAAATTCCCATCTCAGTCTAAAACAGATTATTGCTTTGTCCAATGGTTGATCCTTGTTACTAAACGCAAGGATACAGGAATGTTGCAAAGCAAAGATAATCCCTTTTAAAGCAAATGTGCTTATTTAAAAATCAGGGGTGGGGTTAGATTTTGGGGGGGTGTTCATCAGACTTTTAAGAACATATCATTTACTCCAGTGTGATTCTCAGAAATATATGTTCCTGTTGTTTCCCCCAACCCCAAATAATATTAGATAAGAAATGCAAAAATGTTAGTTCAAGTTTTGAACTTTGAAAGAGCCATCTAAAAGCAAGGCTTTCTGACAGAAGGTGAAAAGCAACAACAACAACCAAACTAATTAGTGTGAGGAGATCTGTCCAGAAAATATTTGGTTTATGTTCTCAAAGTTGTAGCTCAGTGAAACACATTTGGAAAGGTGTGGATACTAACATGCAATCTTATTGGCTTCATTTAACAGATTCCCAGCATCCACTGACAGAAATATAAATAACCTTTGTGATGATCTGTCAACAAAAGTTCTGAGCAGAAAATTAAATGCAGGTAACTTTTTATTATTCGGAAATTATCTACCAGAGCACTAGAGCAATTGTTATTTCCATTTGGAAGACAATACATGTGTGAAAGCACACAGAAAGCATTAATTTTGAAGAAAATAACTTTTATAGACATTTAATACAGACTAGGGCTTTATCTGTGTAGAGATTACAGTTAAACAAAATTTTTTTCATTTGATGTTACTATAACCATTTTTTTTAGTTCCTAAACAGGATTAAAATATTACTACTGAAGATTTTGTAACCCTAAAATAAAGTTTTATGTTAAACATGAAATGTGACATAGATAAATTTTGTAATCTGCTTGAGTTTTCAGGAGCTTGATTCTGAAGTATCTATCACAAGATTGTGCTGCAGTTATGTAGCTGGATAAGGATAATTTTTGTGCACATATATTTGATAATATAATATTTATATATTATATATATTTTATATTATATATATATTTGATAATATTATATATTACATTTCATATCATCATACCTATAGGTTATATTACAAATAAGGAAACACATTAAAAATACAAAGATAAATATTATTACTGTCAAACCCTGCTCTTTGTTTTGTTAAAAATATGTTTGTTAACAATCAGTGTTTTTCTTGTTTAATAGCCAGAGAGTGAAAGCTGCTGAGATGAGATCATCATCCTAGTCATTCACAATTCATCATTCATATTAATTCACCTGTATTGTAAAAAACATGCTTGAGGAGAAAAGGAGATAAAAACATCAACTTTTTGGCTAATCTTGGGTGGTCTCCTTACCCATGTTAGATTCACAACAGGTGACTTTTTAATTGTTTTCTTATGGTAACCAATTTATTCTAAAGATTTTTGTTCGGCTCATGTTAGTTTTCTCAGTGTGACAACACACTGAGTACAGGTGGCAAAAGGCAATGTTAAGAATGTGAGTATTAGAATGTGTGTAGATCCTGCTTATCTTAATCCTGTGGTCCTTCCTGGGGTCTGTGATTCTGAATATGGGGAAAAACATCTTCTCCAGAACCTGTATCTCCAAGGAAAGCAAGAGCACAACAGGAAAATTCAGAAGTTGGAGTTCACTGTGGTTCTCATAAAGATCACTTTTGTTTTCTTGAACACCAGTAGGTTTTCCTGAAGTGTATATGAACTACACCGAAGTGAGCACATGGATCACTTAATTGCGTTAATCTAGTGAGTTGAGGGGAATTCTGGTGATGAATTTTAAAATTCTTCCTTATCACACAAATTGGATCCATACATACATTCTGTCTTTCCTATCACCATCCTGAATTCTCTGTTGCTGATGTTCCAAATTGTCCTCCCCAACAAAGGCAAAATTCAGTATACTATCCAATTAGACATAAATATCTGAATCCCCATATCATGGCTTACAAGCCACTGCTGACAATATACAAAATAACAGGGCAGAAGCAGCAGCAAAATAATTAAAACCAGGCAGCAATGACTACACTAAACTGCAGGACAAAACCTACCCACAGAGTATCAGCTGTAGAAGGAGCAATTAACTTGGCCAATGGGTCTGAT
Source organism: Oxyura jamaicensis (assembly GCF_011077185.1). Classification (NCBI taxonomy): domain Eukaryota; kingdom Metazoa; phylum Chordata; class Aves; order Anseriformes; family Anatidae; genus Oxyura; species Oxyura jamaicensis. The sequence continues at coordinate 158,667,293 of NC_048893.1, forward strand.
ACTTGCATACCTCCCTTTCTGTCACAGAACACATATGGTTGCAATTAGCTGATGTAAAGGAAATGCCATCTGAATACCCTGTTTTCCAATTGGGATGACCTCTGCCCCAGTATGAAGACAGTTGGAAGTATTTGTTTGGTGTTGGTTAACTATGTATGTAGTTGGGAAGGGGGGCTGGGGGGGGGGGAGAAGTGCAATTTGAACAAATATGAGAGAATATGCCAAGTATGTTTAAGCTACAAAACTATGCTGTACCACGTAACGAGAGCATTTAAAGCAAATTGGAACTAAAATAAAGCCCGTGCTACTGCCAATTCTACAGTTATTATTATTTAAAAAAAAAAAAAGTCCAAAAAGAAGGTTTCTACTTTATTTTTAACTGAAGTACTAGTGGCATAACATGTTCTCAGTGGTTGGAGTGTAATATGGAAGGGATATAAAGGAGGCCAATCAATGCACACTCAGACCCTGACCACAGAGTACACCATAAAATGTAGAGATATTAAGATATAACAATTTTTATTCAGAACAGATGAGTAGTCATCTGCTCTATCTCTTTCTCTGCTCTATCTTGGACAATTTGGAAAGATATATACAGAACCTGTGTTCTAGGTTTTGCAAGTGATTGTAGTCTATTCAACATCTCTTTCCTGAATCATTTTCTTCTGAGATTATTTTAAAAAATCCCATATACAAAAATATATTTTCTACAAAGAAGTACAATGTTTTTGGCATCTTTAAAACTATAACATGCAAGAAGAGTGATATATTTCTCTTTCAAATTCTAGATGTCAGTTTAGAAATTTAATGAAAAGGTTAGTATTTCTTTTAAGTTCTAAACTTCTATGATTTTATTTGAAAACAATTTGTCTTAATTCTATTAAGTTCAGTAAATTTTCTTCCATAATATGCCATTTGCAAATCTTGTACATCTTGGACTATGTCCAAATTAACTCAAAATATATGTTTAACAGATATGAAAATTATACTCCATGGGAGTTTTGCAGTCAGCTCAGCTACTGATTTTGTATAGCTTAATACAAAACAGAACATCTATCATGTATGTACATATTTATTTACTATGTTTTCGATACAAGGCAAAAGAATTCAGGGAATCTATACTACTAAGAGAATACAATAAGGGAGTTTCATCATTTAAGAGCATCTTCATTTGTATTACAAACGTTTTTGACCAGGCTGTACAATTAGGTGGCTGTTGATTTAGTATTTTTTGCCAATTGATTCCAGAATTATTTTTTAATCTTCTAATTTAGCAAAGAAGAAGAAGAAAGAAGAAGAATTCATGCATAGTCTAATCTTTTTCATACTAGAGCAAAAGACTGGGGTTCCCTACACATCTCCACAGATACACTATTCCCACTCATAAAGATACTGATAGAGATATACAAAAAGAATGACTTGTGGAACATAATTTAGCATTTCTACCAATCAGGAGAAGGCCATTAATCATGGAAGGATGCCAGATACTGATAATCATCAGTTCTTCTGGGCTGTTTCATAACTTTGCAGCTGTAATGTTGGCTACGTTTTGCAGTCCCAGAGAAACTGCTTAGTTTTTTGTTGTTACTGGTGTTTGTTGTTGTTGTTTGTTTTGTTTATGTTTTTTTTGTTTGTTTGTTTGCTCTTTTCCCTGTTGGATGGGATAGGAGGAAATTTTATATTAATTTTTTAAAAAAAAAAAAAAAAAAAATTTTTTTTTGGGGGGGGAGGGGGAAAGGGGCGGACAACTGTTGCATTGTTGCATCTTTCAGTCACTGTAATGTCAACACCACTTAGGACACATTTCAGGCATTCACCATTCTGAGACTCTTCCAGCTGCCTGCCCTGTGAGCTGTTAAAAGACCATAGTATGAGCCATAAAATGTGTCTGTGGGTGTTAGCTAACAATTTGCAGGTGCATATTATCCCAGTAAAGCTTTCAAATTATATGCAATTTATAAGCTATGTTTGAAGCTCATAATAGTTATGTCTGAGCAAATTAGTATCTTTTTTTGGCTTCAGTTTTTGAGAGTCACTTATAGTTGGTGGGGTAGGAGACAAATAGGAAAGGGTATTGCTTCAAACATGCAAAAGTCAGACAAATTTTTTTTTCTACTCAGTTTTTTGGTAAATAAATTGGGGCAGGAAGAAATATTGTTCAGAAAATTTTACATATTTAGTAGTGCATCAGGAAGGAGTGAGGCAAGCAATTCTTTTCTGAATAAAAGATGAAATTAGGGATGAGTAATGATTTGAGTAAAAAGAAGAACAATCTGCAAATGTTCACCAATTATGAACCCATACTTTAGTGAGATTGCCCCCCTTATTCTTTTTCTTACGTGTCTCTATATTTCAGTCTTTAAAATTGATTCAAATACAGAAATGAGGACCTGAAGTTCTAATTGTTAAACCTGCCATGGTTTTGCTTTGTTTCTGCCATGGTTTCTGCTTTGAAGAAACACTTTAACCTGCTTCTTTCTCCATATGAGATTCCATATGTCATGGAGGTGCTCATGGCTGTTACCAGTCAGTTATAAATTGCACAGTTGATAAAGTCTTGTAGTAGAGGTAGCTTGACATAACAGAACTCCGGAATCTTGCCTTTTAATCCCAAAGTGCCCCAAATATCCACGTGGCAAACTCCGTAGGTGTAATGTTTAGACCAAGCTTTATATTAATGATGGTAATTGCTCTTGTAGGCATATTGGGTAGGATTCATTCAGCTTCATATGGACAGCTACAGTGCAGGTGCTTGTAACGAAATTAGGCACTACTTGTACACATTGCATACTAAGTATGTAGCATACCCCGTTAGATTAATTATTGACCACAGGTGGAAAAAAAAGCAAGGCAAGGTGGGGAGGGGTGGGGGAGGGCAGGAGAGGAGATTTCTACACATTTATTTAATATTTAAAGACAAAGAGTAGATGTTTTCTAGGCTCTAGAGAAGAATTAAATGGCAAATTAATTGTTCAGCATGTACAAAATATCTGTAAAGGCAAGAGGGATTCAGGATTCTTGCACAGAATCCCAAACAGAATATGAGAACATAACACACTAGGCATATGGGCAATTTAGACTGTAAAACAATGATTTTCTTAAATTAGTGAAAACTTTTTTAAAATGATGTTATATTTCTGCATAGACATAACAGACTACATTTGGCCACTGATCAGTATTTAAATGACAATTATAGAATCATAGAATCATAGAATATCCTGAGTTGGAAGGGACCCTTAAGGATCATCAAGTCCAACTCTATCTATTATATCGAGTTCAATGTCATATTAACTTATCATGAATAGAATTATGATAGTGAATTCTAATTTAATTACTCACTGCTGGCTAGTTATGCAATCATAATGGATTGCTACCGTTCTTTTCAGTCTAGTATTTAAATAAGACAAAGAATTGCATGGCAAAGGAAGGTAAGTATGCATGTGTTGATATGGAATCTGAGCTACCACAAGTAGCTCATTGAACTGTAAGAGCAGGTCCATAAGAAAATGCCACACAACTTTAAAGATGTTTCAAGTATATTTAGTGATGATAGTTAAAGTCCAATTATCTCCAAAAAGATTAGTCTTAAGATAAATGCCATCAAAGATAGCAGGGTATATACAATGTAATCATCTCTTTAAATATATATATATATATATATATATATATATATATATATATATATATTGCCTCAATAGAACAATATAAAATATTTGATGTATGAGAAAATAAAATTAAAGTAGAGCACAAATAATTTTTGGAAAATATATATATATATTTCTCTTTGGAATGGTGTGAGGAATTCTATTTTCACAGAATAGTTGAAAAAGTTACTTTCATTTTGTGAAATATGGAAAAATGAAATAACAAATATATCAAAATATTTGAATTGAATAACTGTTCTTACCCCTGAAATGTTCACTTCAAATTAAATTAATTCCATCCTGATGAAGGAAACGAGTAGTTGAAAAAGTTGAAAAAAGCTGTTTATATGGAGTTTTATTGATTCATAACTTTGGATTCTGTAATTTAGAATTCTTCTGGAAGTGCTAGGGCTTTTATTTCATCACTTTTTTAAGGTATTCATTCTATGCATCAAAACTGAAGGAAAGTTAAATTAGCAGAATCATACTTACCAAGTAATTACAGAAGTACAATTTGATTTTTATTCCGGTCGCTTCAAATAAACATTTTTATTCTTAAATTTGGGGATGCATCACTGTAAAAAAAATACCTGAGAATTTCTTTAAAATTTCTCTGTCATCTGAAATTTTGCCAAAGAAAATTTAAATATTACATGTTTTGTGAAACAACTTAAATATTCCAAGCTGCACTGTATCATTTTTAGACATATTTATGCTAGTGCTGACTGGAAATATTATTAAAGCAAAAGAGAAGACAAAAAATGTTATAGTAACTGAAAACATAAAACTAATTTTCCCTTCTGGTCTATGTATAGTGTACACTTTGAAGCATAAATAGCTTATTTGAAAGAAACACTTATTTGAAAGCTGGAGATAGCCCTAAGAAAGGAACTAAAAATGTCAACTTTTTTTTCCCTCTTTTTTTTTTTTTTTCCCTGTGCCTGGTTATTTTTATTTTTTTTTCATTTTATTTCATTTTATTTTATTTATTTTATTTTATTTTTATTTTATTTCTGTTTTATTAAAATAGTTAACCCCTGAACTCCAGTGAGAAACAGCCTTTTCATTTCTGAGGAGGCATGGAATGGAACAGCAATAGGCAATCTTTCGTACAAGCAATCATACAACAGACTGAAAACACAAGACGTGTGGGAAACATGCACCAATTTTCATTCTGTGAGGAGACTGAAATGTAACGTAGTTACCTTGAGAGCACTTCATGGAGACTGGAGACAGGATTAGCTGTCTTTGTAAAGCACTTGAGATATATGTGTGAAAAGAGAAATACAAGTGCAAAGCATTATTTTTACATTACTGTAGAAAGCCAGAAGAAAGTTCCACGACTATGTGTCTTAATAGAAAGAGAACAGAATGAAAGGAAAACTTTCAACAGTACAATTACCAATAACAACAGCAAGCAAGAAAACCAACTAACCAACCAAACAAACAAAAAACGGAACCTTGAAAGTATTCACTCTTTTTTTTTTTTTTTTTTTGGTTGGTTTGCTTTTATGGTAGTGGGAGATGTTTATTTTGTTGTTGTTGTTGTTGTTGTTTTTTACTTGTTTGTTTGTTTGTTTTAAATGGCTTCTAATTTTATGTGTTCCACCACTCCTTATAACTAAGTTTCTTTGATAAAATTTTCTTCAACATTTGTCTCCATTTATTTCTTTTCTTTGCATATTCATGGTAGCTATGACATTTTCAGCACAATAAAATTATTTTACTCCTTTCCACAGAAAAACTGTTTGTTTCTTTGTTGGTTGGTTGTTGTCTCCTCCTCCTCCTTCACTGACCTTGGTGCCTGCAAGGCTGTTCCTCAGTCCTCTCACTCTCCCAGATGCTGTGTGGCACAGCATTTTTTGTTTGTTTGTTTGTTTTTCTTTGTGGGTTTTTGTTTCTTTCTTTTTTTTTTTTTTTTTTTTTTTTTTCTTTTTTTTTTTTTTTCCCTGTCTTAAATATGCTCTCACAGACGTGCAAAACAACATCACTTATTAGCTCAACTCTGCTCAGCAGTGGGGCCCTTACCAAACATGAGGCAGCTTCTAGATCCTTCTCACAGAAACCATTCCTATAGTCCCCTGCTACCAAAACCTTGCCATGTAAACCCACTACAATGTATAATAGATATACATAATATATGTATATTATGGAGAAGGAATAATGTTATACAATCCTCCTTTCCTCTGACAATTATTCACCCTTTCACAGGTCAGCTTTCTCCTTAAATCTTATCACTCTTATTAAAAACTTAACACTTGCATAAACGGATGTAAGCATTTTATTAAAAGGAGAATGTTAAATGTAGATTTGACAGATAAAAATATAGGTTTCCCATGTGCTGTTAGGAAAGGGTGAGAGTGTTGTGTTCTTTATGCATGTGGCAAGTCACGTTATGGATGAGAGGATTGGTAGCATTTTGTGAACCCTCTGGAACTTCTCTAGAACCATATTTTTGAAGGTTTTGGTGTCAGAAAACTTGTTCTATTTTAGAAAATATTATTTCCCATCATTTGAAGCATTGTTTTTCAAGTAAGACATAATTACTAAAATTGTTTGTTTGTTTGTTTGTTTTACTTTGTGGAGGAGCCAAGCCACAAATAAATAATTTTGGTTGGAAATAATTCTTGCTTTGTTCATAAAACTACTGGAGGATGTGTTTTATACTTTTGTAGAGAAAGCCAAACATCTTGAATTTTGCCAGAGATAAATTTAACTACAAACTCAGAAAGATCTGAATTCTTCTGTAATTTATAACACACATCCTTAATTGTCTCACATTCCTCTGTCATATGTATGTGAAGGAAAGATGTGAAAATAAATATTGTCTGACTAGGAAATGAGGAGTTGGGCCCCTTTGGATCACAGGGTTCAGATGGGCACAAAGATACAATCCTATCTCAGTTGATTAGGACTGTTTGTTAATTAGCAGTACATTAGAAAAAGAAAGCTATGAAACACATGGTAATTATATGCATATTTCTAAATATATTAAGTATATGCAACAATGTTTTATTAAACATACATTCAGACAATTAGGGTTTTTGTTTGTTTGTTTGTTTGTTTTAACCATGAAATTAGTGTTTTCTAAAGTTCATTTGTTGATGCCTTGATTCCTGAATAGTAATGAAATTTATGTCAGGGATACACATGACTATATCAGATGCAAACTGAATAAGTTTCTTAAGAGCCTAAACTAACGTGTTCTTACTGATGCAAGATCAATGCAAAGCTAAGGGTAGATATTACCTACTCAGTTTTGGAGTTTGAATAAACAGCCTCCTATTTCATTAGATACCTATAAATTCAAAATGAAAGCTTTTCACCATATTTCCCAAAGTGATTTTTACAAGTAAGCTCTGAATGTAGCCATGCCTTGTGGTCTCTTCTGTGTTTTCTCTGTTCACACTGGCAAGTGCAATAGAAATTTCAGACTACTTCTGAATAAATAAATTACATATAACCAAACACATTTTGTTAGTAATTAGTTTTCTTTTTCAATCTTTATTTATAGTTATCTATAGTTAGCCTCTATATTATTGTTCACTTGGTAAACCACTTGGTAAAAAAATAGCAAAAATATAAATGATAGAACAAATTATTAAGTAACAAGGCATCATTGGAAACTTGCTCATAATATATAAAACCCATGATGAACTGAAACTAGCACCCCAATACGATATTGCCAGAACTTGTCAGCTGCGTATGAAAGACCAAAAAAAAAAAAAAAAAATTCAGGAAAGGAGGAGAAAAGTATTTTTATTCCAAGGATAAATCAGAAAAAAATAGGATTACTCCTACACCTTCAGAGAAATCTATAAAATACTTCTTTAGTCAGATCTACATTGCAACACCAGAAAAGAAACAGAAGTGAGAATGGAAAGCTGTAATACAGAATTCAGGTAAATAAGGTAGCTTATTGGAAGGAAAAAAAAAAAAAAATCCTGGTTACAAAAAAGAAGTTCTTGGGTACAATCTGTTTGGTACTCATCACGCAGAATTCAATGCAATGCCCTTCACTAGCTTTAGCTATAGGAAGAAAAGCCTGCATAGAAGACACAATAATAATTATTTGTATTATGGGACAGCTAACCTAGTGTACAGTATCAAGGAACTTTGAAGTGGATGAAAATGCAGTTTTTATCCTTTCTGAGGCCTTACCTCTTTCCTAACATGTTCTTCCAGCACTTCAGTGTAAATGAAAATCGGACAAAATATTTCCCTGAAGTTTTCATAGAATCATAGAATCATAGAATATCCTGAGTTGGAAGGGACCCTTAAGGATCATCAAGTCCAACTCTTGACACCGCACAGGTCTACCCAAAAGTTCAGACCATTTTCTATTACTTGAAACAGATAACATAGAAAAGTTTATTATTGTTGTTTGTATTATTTATTTTATTTTTGCTATTTTGTAACCAACTGTTTGATTTTGTTTTGATATTTTTTTTACAGCATTAAACAACCCTGGAAAAGTAAGAATAAAAATTTGAGGAGTGTTCAAAAAGCATGGATACTCATTTAAAAATCCTTTACCCACTCCAGAAAAATAATGCAATAGAGAATAGTCTTTGTTATAAGAAATTGGGCACTTCTTTTTTTTTTTTTTTTTTACTTGGATTAATATGTGAAAGGTTGATGGCTCCTGAGGTAAGATTGAGAACAGCTTGGCAGAGTACTCTTTAGGCTCTTCCTTCCATCATTGTGTCTGGGTTTCTTTGTAGGTGTGCAGAGCCTAAACACGGGAGCATGGTTCCAGTGCATCCACAGTACAGACACATGACTTTACTTAGCTACCTAATACCTTCTAAATGTTTAGCCTTTCATTTATGTGCGTGTATGCAAAAAGAAAAAAAAAATAAAAATAAAAAAAAAAAAAAAAGTGCTGTGAGACTGATGATTATTGAATGATCAAATTAACATTGTTTTTACAAAAGACTGATATTTCTCCAGACAGCAAAGCTGGAAAGCAAATACTTTCAGGTTTGCCCTGTTATTTTATTTTCATTCCAGCTTGCTATGATCTTCACATTCTAGAAACTGATTCAGCAGGGTGGGGATTATTCTGTGCCCAGCAGCCCAGTAGCTGAGAAACCAAGGAATAACAGCCTTAAGGAGAGCCAAGTCCCAGCTCCATCTTGGAAAGAATCTGCTATTTGTTTGTATAATCCTTTAGATTCTCTCTCTCTCTTTTTTTTTTTTTTTTTTTTTTTTTAATCCCCTGCTATTCATTTCCTGTAGTTGTCGCATTGGCACTAAGTGAGCATAAAGGCCTGTATTCATTCTGTTTAGCTAAAAAAATTAATTACCATGCCAAAATTAATCCAAGCCTCAGCACCTAAGAAATAAACTGCCTGCTGGAGGTGGCAGTCATACTATTGGCTTTGTTAAGAGGCCTGAACTCAGATGTTGCACTGTGGTTCTGCAACCCAGAAGAAAGTATCTTGCTAGGCCTCGGGACTGTGATTTATCAAGCTTGCTTTTTCCAGGATTTTCTTGTCCTGCCTGAAATTCTGTTAAGATTTCAATTATGCTAGCAATAACCTCTTGGCTTTTTGAGTAAGATATTTCCTCTTTTTCTCAAAACAAGATTTTATGTAGCAGACTCTTTTGCAGGCCTCTGTCACAGGCAAATAAATAGGAAGGTTATGGGATTCCTTTCTGAAGATACTTTGGTGAGCAATAAGAAGTGGTAACACCTGTGGCGAGGCGACATCACCTATTAGGTGATGAGAACTGCCTGCTTCACTAAGACATAAATGGGCCCTGTGTAATATAAAGTGTGAAGAGCTGGTTTCTGTCTCTGGATGATTAACAATGCAGCCTGCAATACTGCTAAAAATATTTATTTATTTATTTATTTATTAAAGGCTGTTGATAAATACTATCTCATCCATAAAAGGCTGCCTTAGACATAACACAGTGGAGAATCTGAATGACAAGTCCGGTAGATGATCTTTGGAAAGGCAAATTCCTCAGTGTTTTTTATACATGAAAATGAAAGAAAAATAATTTGAACCCATATTTTTAATGCTATTTGACCACATTGAACTCCCCTCTTCTTGGTACAGTATGTTACCTCTTCATTATGAAGTTAGGGCATACATTTTAATAGCTCAATGAGAAGTTCATAAGAGGATCATATGACTAAATATTATTTTGAGCATTATTTTTAATGCTTTCCAGCTCATTTCCTCTTTTCTGCTGATACCACTAAAAAGTCTGCCAAGAACACACTGGCAAATGGTAACCACTCAAACAATGAACATCTCATCCAATGTTTTGTGGATAATTAGGGGATTACATGTCTTCAAGAATAAGGCCACCTTTTATTACACATAAATTGTTCACTTGTATGGATTTTTATGACCTCATGTCACCATTATTTTTAAAGCTTTTAAAAGCACATAGATATGTCTAATTTTTAACATTTAGAGCTCCAACATAAGCATAAAACAACCTTCCATCACATCCCTCTAAAGTTATTTCTTATCATTCATGAGCAATAGCTTAGTTTTGTTAATACAGATACAGCTGATAGTTTTTTTGGCCACTGCCGGCTGTTGGTTTGCTTCCTATTCCAGTAGAAATAAGAACAAAATTAACAGAAGATACTTTGTTATTTATTTACTAGAAAGGTTCCACAGATTTTTGTGGGGAGAAAAAAAAGAAGAAGAAGAAGAAAAAAAAAAAAAGATCTGTGCATTTCCACAGCTCGGCACCATTTTGTGTCATGTACTTGGCAAATCTTTCATGAACTACAGAGTAGTTTACAGAGAAAATTACAGAGTAATTTATCATGTTTGGGTATCTGTATAATGAGCTATTTTATATAGTCTCTTAGACTATTCTGTCTCATTGATTAGAGCAAGAAAACAAAACAATAATTCTTTTCCCTCAAACATATAACATTTTAAAATTCATTATCACTTTGGACTTTTATTTGGACTAGTGTTTTTGGAGATTATAATTCGATTTTCTTGATAGAAAAAAAAAAAAAAATCAAGTGAACATGGATGGTCAAATAGCTATGACACTTGAGATTCACTTTTTCCCCTAGCCCTAGTGAATGTTTAAATATCAGACAGTAAGTGTGGTTGAAATATTCATCACACATAAGGACATCTGGCAGCCCATGATCAGGATCAATTGATAATATATATACATCCCTCAAAGAAAAATGTCCTGTGGATCACTGAAATTTTGCAATGTTCTTCTTTCAGCTTTTTCATTCCAGTGAAATGTAACAGACTTTTCCAGGCAGTTTGTCTGATAGATTTTGTTTGTTTGTTTGGTTTGGTTTGGTTTTAATTCAATGTTTTTGTCTTGGGTGGATCCTCAGTTGTCAATCTGCATTACACTAAGAATATCCAGGGAGCTGTGCTGATATCTCCCAGCAGTGAAAATGACCTGTTTTGGGGAATTTGATCAACTGCAAGTTGATCAAAACATCATAGGCGAATGTAAATAAATGTCTATTCAACCTATGTACAACATCAAAATTTATTGAATGTATCTGACATAATCAAAATAAGTGATACAACTTACTGGACTTTTACATTTTCAGTGCCACAGGAAATATAGACTGATGTATTTCTTATAAGAAATTCTGATTCAGAAGTTATGGGACCATCTAGAGTAAGAATTTGTGTTTAAGAAGTGCTTCAAAAAGGGTCAACCATATGCCAGGGTGCATCAAGAAAGGCATAGCTAGTTGATCGAGGGAAGTAATTGCCCTACTATACTCTGCACTGTTGCAGCATCACCTCGAGTACTGTGTGCAGTTTTAGGCATTGCAATATAAGGGCATAAAATATTTAAGATTGTCCAAAGGAAGGCAAAAAAGATGGAAGGGTCTAGAAGGCAAGATGTATGAGGAGCAGCTGAAGTCACTTGGTTTGTTCAGCCTAAAGAAGAGGAGAAAGAGGAGGCCTTGTAGCAGCCTACAACTTCCTCAGGAGGGGAGTGGAGGGGAAGGTGCTGAGCTCTGCTCTCTGGGGACAGCAACAGGACCCAAGGGAATGAAGCTGTGACATGGGAGGGTCAGGCTGGGTGTTAGGAAAGGTTCTTCACCGAGAGGGTGGTTGGGCATTGGAACAGGCTCCCCAGGGAAGTTGTCATGACACCGAGCTTGTTGGAATTCAAGAAGGATTTGGACAACGCTCTCAGACATATGGTTTGATTTTTGGGTGGTTCTGTGTGGACCCAGGAGTTGGACTCAATGATCCTTGTGGCTCCCTTCCAACTCAGGTATTTCTATGATTCTGTGTTTCAATGTTTTCAGGGTAAAGAAAAGGGGAGAAAAGAAGAGTAAAGAATTATAAGAAGGAAGAAAGCAATTAAAACATTAAGTAGGCAAAGTCCAATCTCAATAGCATAAACCAATAAATTAACACCATGGAATAAAACTGCCTCTGTTTGGATCTCCATTTTGATCTATAACATTTAGGATCAAAACTCTTTTAACTTCCTTGTGGTAGAGACTGAGTAGCAACTGTACCTAAAAAGCTGAAAACCATAGGCTGGGTGGGAATTTTATAAACATTTTAAAATTTCAAATACTGTTTTGTTGTTGGTTTGGTTGGTTGGTTTTTTGTTTGTTTGTTTGGTTGGTTGTTTTTTGTTTGTTTGTTTGTTTGTTTTGTCACAGAAAAATCAGATAATAATTCACTGAGAACAGACTTTAGTGTACCTGACAACACTGAAGTGACTGTTCAAAAACTGGTTTTAACCATATTTCTATTGTCATTACATATATATATATGTGTGTGTGTGTGTGTGTGTATTGGGACCGCTGGTGGTATTATGCCTCTTAACTTTATGTATTTCAGGGGTATATAAATATTCCAACCAATCTAAGGGCTATTTTAGATACTTAGAAAATTTTTCATGCTGTTCCCCACAGTATCCTTCTGGAAAACTTCTCCAAGTGTGAGATAAACAGATTAATGCTACACTGGGTCATGAACTAGCTGAAGAGTGGAGCTCAATATGTCATCATGAATAGGGCTGCATCTGGCTGGCAGTCAGTCACTAGCATTGTTCCCCGGGGTCCATGCTAGGTTCAGTTTTATTCAACTTTTTAATCAACATTTTTATGAATGAATCCTTAGCAACTTTGCTGATGATACTAAATCGGGAGGTGGTGTTGACTTTATCAAAGTACAAGAGGTCTTGCACAGGGATCTAGATAGATTGAAGCACTGGGCAATCAAATATCTTACCCCTGAAGGGTTTACTCTGGCTCAGATACTTGTCCCCACATCATCTCCATTGCATAGATAACTTAACTCCTGGTCTCTCTTGGAAAAAAAAAAAAAAAAAAAAAAAAAATCTTTAGCAGCTTTTTCACATTCCAAAACACACAGATGTGTGTTCTACATGCAAATAGCTTAACAAGTCAATGGTACAAGAAAGAATATATGTCTTATTAAATGGAAGCAAGTTAACCTAGAAGTTCATGGAAATTTTATAAGTATGTTTTTCCTAGCCTCAAAAGAAAAGCAGTATCTTTAATAAAAGTCAACTTTCTCCTTTTAAGCTCGATTTAAAAGCAGATGTAATTTGTAGAAATAAGCCTTCCTCATTAGTAATGGCAAAGCTCTGTTTGCATATGTAGAATTTAGGTTCTTCTTTTATGTCCTGTTGTTAATGTAACTTTGTAAAACATTTTTTTGTGTACCAGGAGAATACAAGTCCATCTGTGAGGAAAAATGTGATGAAAGAGGGAAATAATATTATCTGTATTAAAAAAAATATGCTAACACATTAAAGAATTGTATCCACCTAAGAAGAACAGCATACGTACAGCTTACTGATTCTCTGCTACGGATTATATTCTGTTAGGAAATTAACTGTTGGTCTCATTCTTGCAAAGACTTGTATAAATTGAGATGAAGGCACTAGGAATTCCTCTACTACTTCTATGCATGTAATATGTTCAGTAAGGAACAAAGAGAAGCAAACAGAAAAGTCTCATGCCGTAAAATATTTTGTCTTGCAACAGAGCATTATAGCTGATCCAATTTAGTGCTGGCCATTCAAATGGTTTTCTGTTCAATAAGGGTGCAATTTATAAGAATCTAAGATAGGATAAGAATCTAAAATTAAGACACCTAAAAATTAGTAATGTAAGTCTGAACAAATTCTGTATTTTCCCTGTTATAGGTAATTCCAAATCACAGTTAGTTCATCCTAAAAAAGAGACTTAAAGATCTAACAACCACCCTTCTCTATTTCACTCCAGTCACTACACAGGGAACCTAGGGAGATCAGCTCAGTCTTAAATGCTTAGATTGAAGCATTGGAACAAATTCCATAAATTTGGAAGAGAGAAATCCTACTTTAAACTAACATCTACTATGGAAACATACCCACTGTAGGATTATGTACTGTTGTATATGGGCTGCTTCAATAGTTAATATTTAACACCTGCAAATATTTAAGATTTCTTTCATTAAGTCATAGAATATACTGAGTTGGAAGGGAGCCACAAGGATCATCGAGTCCAACTCCTGGGTCCACACAAGACCTTCTAAAAATCAGATCATATGCCAGAGTGTTGTCTAAATGTTTCTTGAACTCTGGCAAGTTTGGTGCCATGACCACTTCACTGGTGTTGTGGTTTAACCTGGCTGGCAGCTAAACACCACACAGCTGCTCGCTCACCCTCCCCCCTCCCTCTCTGGGATGGGGGAGAGAAACGGGAAAGTGAAGCCTGTGAGTTGAGATAAAGACAGTTTATTAAGATAGAAAATAATAATGATAATAATGATAATAATAATAATATGTACAAACAAGTGATGCACAATGCAATTGCTCACCACCCGCTGACCGATGCCCAGCCCAACCCCGAGCAGCCGGCCCCCCACCCCGGCTAGCCACCCCTACATATTGTTCAGCATGATGTCAGATGGTATGGAATACCCCTTTGGCCAGTTTGGGTCAGCTGTCCTGGGTCTGTCCCCTCCCAGCTCTTGCTGCACCCCCAGCCTGCCCGCTGGCAGGACAGAGTGAGAAGCTGAAAAGTCCTTGGCTTAGTGTAAGCAGTGCTCTGCAGCAATTAAAACATCAGCATGTTATCAGCACTCTTCTCATCCTAATCCAAAGCATAGCACCCTACCAGCTACTAGGAGGAAAAATAACTGTCCTAACTGAAACCGGGACAACTGGGGAGCCTGTTCCATGCCCAACCACCCTCTCAGTGAAGAACCTTTCCTAACACCCAGCCTGACCCTCCACTGTCACAGCTCCATGCTGTTCCCTTTGCCCTTTAGACCTTTCACCATCTTTTTTGCCTTGCAAGAGGCAAAGAACTAGAAGGTACAAATCAAAGCTGTCATAGTAACTTAATAGCTGCTGCTTATAATTCCACCAATGCATAAAAGTCAAAAAGTTGGCTTTACATGTCAGTTAAAATAGATTTATGACTACTTTGCATTGTTAAA
The DNA here is from genome assembly GCF_011077185.1 of Oxyura jamaicensis. Classification (NCBI taxonomy): domain Eukaryota; kingdom Metazoa; phylum Chordata; class Aves; order Anseriformes; family Anatidae; genus Oxyura; species Oxyura jamaicensis. The sequence continues at coordinate 158,682,384 of NC_048893.1, forward strand.
GTGGCACAAAGAATGCAGAAGGCGAATCTAGAAGGTACCACCATATCATTTAATCAGACAGTATATGTATAAACTACCATACTGGTAGAGATAATTAATCCAGTTTGTTGTCCAGATTCCCTCTCTAGTGCTGGTATGTGACTAAAAAGTTATTGTAGTTCTTATTTCTAGTTAATTTCAAATGTTGTTTGAACATGATTCAAGTATTTTTTTTTTTTTATCTAACTTGCACTTCACTGGATAGCTAAAAATGTTATCTTTCTAAGTAAGAGAGGTGTGAAGCCTCTTCTAGTATTGGAAGGGGTACTGGTATCACTTACATACTGCCAAATCAATTATATATGAAAGTTCATTCCTTAGTTTTCAGAAATCTACATACAAAGAACCATAAAACCATGCAGACTATATTTAGAATTAGGGCCCAAATCTTTAACAGCACTATTGAATTATGTCAATTTTTACAGTATATTTTGAATGAGTTAGAATGCTTTGAGCAATGAACCCATGAAACTTTTCTCAGCCTCTTACCTGGCAAAGTTAATAACCTGTTTCAGCAGTGAAGAAATGTGACTAAGATACTGCTTGCAGAATGATACACCATTTTTCTCCTTGAAGCAGTGTAAGAAAATGCATATTATCTTTCAGCCTGTGAAAACCAAGAAGTCCAATAAAGAAAAAATGGCCTACTGATCAATCTGTTTTATAAAAGAAAGTATTTGAATTAGCAAAAGCATTTTCCCTTCAGGGAAACATCATGATAAATTATTCAACCATGTAGCTGAACTTGTGTTGAACCAGTTTCCTTTTCCTTCCCTTTTAAAGGTTTTGCAGAAGCTCAAGAAACAGTCAAAACTTCCTTGCTCCTGAATAATGAATGTAGAGTGTTCCTCACTTCAGTAAACACTGAATTTTTACAAAGAAAGAAAACAGCTGGTGCATGAAATCAATACTCACACATTTCAAGAAAACTTCTCTCAGGTTACATCTTTAGATAAACATCAGTCTACAGCCCCTCTTCTCCCCTCCTTTTTTTTTTTTTTTTTTTTTTTTTTTTTTCATGAATATAAAACCTTTTAAACAGTAATGGCAGGAATATTTGTTTTGTGTGAGTGAGGCGGTGTGTTCGGCCTAGCAGAAAGGCTTCTTATTCCTCTAGACTCCCATAGCTCTGTGGAATAAAAGTGGTTTGTGCATCAGTGGTTTTCTGTGGGCTCCCAGACCGTATCAAGCAGCCTATGACATGCTCTGCATTCAGTATACGGGGAATACAGCTATGCACGCCAGGGCCAGGAAGGGAATGCAGTTGGGAAAGGAGAATATGGGGACTTTAAAGATGCAGACAGTAAATGTACATTCCAGAGTGTGGTTAATGGTCAAGAAAATCAGGAGTTCATTGAGGCAAGACAGAGAGGAGTGTCCAACTTCTTTTGATTGATGGTCAGCAGAATGCCAAGGATCAAGAGAAAATAAGCACCAAAAGACATTTCAGTAGAGAAAACAAGGCATTAACAGTGAATATCATGCCTAACACTGACGATGATTTATAGCCTGGCTTGCAGACAAAACCACCAATCTGGTACTGCTAATAACACATGAGGCATGGAAAACTCCAAGGCCTTTTTCAAAAATGATGGAGTACACAACAGCCACAAAGTTTATCTTGGAGGTTTGTTTCCTTTTCAGAATCTCCTGTAATCATTGAATTTGCAAGGCTATCAATCCAGAAAAAGTTCTAATGTGCCAGTTTAAGACTGAAACTGAAAATATTTCTTGTCAAGCAATACCATTCTAACCTCTTCTGTGAGGCAGAGTAAATCTAAATTCATTATGTGAGGTAATTGGGTATGAGGCATTTTCATCTGTAGAAAAACATTTATATGACAAGTTTATGTTCTGACAGTAAACATATTACAAAAGCTGTTTTGTTTTGTTTTTCAGGGTTTTAAAATGAGAATTTATTTTCCTAAAAAGAAATTGATTGCAAAAGAACCTTAATATCTCTGATATCTGTTTTTGTTGTCGTTGTTGTTTGTTTGTTTGTTTGTTTGTTTCTTAATTATTTAAAATGTGTATCACAAAATGCCCTACTCAGCAGCTCGGTTCTTCCTTTGCCCAAGGAGATTTGAATAGCTGTCTCTTAGTTATGAAATATTCCAACTATCAGGTAACAGAGTCATTCTGTTACATATTATCTCAAGTTATATTTAAGTAATTTATAAAAAAACTATTCCAGAAAGAGAGATTGAGGGAAGCATTTCAAAATCCTGATGATGATTATGTAATTTACCTGAAAGGTTACTTATGATGTTTCAATACTCATTGTATATTGGACAACAATGTGAACAGTTAGGATGCAGGATATTCTTAGGATGCTTATTTCAACTTTTCCTGTTGACACTGCTCCACTTTAGATAAAAATCTCAAAAGGTCATTGAAATGGAGAACTAAAATAGCTCTCCAGCCTTCTAGCTAGGACAGTCTCCCAGGAGATGGGAACACATGGACCACCTTTCTCCAGTAAATATTTAATTGTGTATATGCAGTGGAACAGTGTCAACATGAGACCCTGAGAGTCCTTTTATGTTAGTTTAAAGTTAATGGCAAGCATTTAGAAGTGTGAGATGTGGGTTTGAAACCATTCATGAAGAGTAGCGAACTAAATATAATTATTGTTTTTTTCACACCCTCCATACTGTTGCTTGAGTCCTTGAGCATATAACAGCTTCATCTTCTTCTAGTTATCTGAGTTTTGGATTGGATTTATTTTTATCTTAATGACATAAACAGCCAGAATTTATTCATGAATTTATTTATCAGGTATCATTATTGCTTCTTCCATTGTTACTATAAACTGAGCTACGCAACTGGAAAGTGATGTTGAATTTCTAATTGCAGCCCTGAATATCTAGATCAGAACACCAAGTTATGTTTAGTAAAAAGAAAATGGAATTGCTGGTTTTGCTATACCTAAAACTAAATTCACTGGATTCTTAAGGAAGTATTCATAGATGATACCTTAATACCGGGGAAGCACCTGATGCACTACAGAACAGGGCTTCTATTCAGAGAGTACTTAACACATTGCAGAAATGGGCTGATGGGAACCTCATAAAGTTTAATAAAAGCAAATGCAGAATACTGAATCTGGGAAGACAGAACTCTATGCATCAGTACAGCTGGAAAGCAGCTTTGAATAAAACCACCTGGGAGTCCTGGTAGGCAACCAGTTGAACATGAGCTATTGAAGCGCTGTGCTATGGAGAGAATTAAAATAGCACTGTACTAGCAAGTGTGGCAAACATGTTGAAGGAACTGATTCTTCTCCCCTGTTCAGCATGTGTAGGACTGCTAATTATGGACTTGATGGAGCACAGGTCCTAGACTGAGAGAACAAGGCCTTGTGGGCCTGGAGAAGTCAAAGGTCAGGGAAAGGCATTATGGCTCTCTGCAACTACCTACTATGCAGCAGTAAAAGAGGGAATGAGTAGAGGTTGGAATAAGAGGAATTCTGAATGGATGTAAACAAATTAAATGTATATATATATTGCAGAGAGCATTTTCACACATTATAACAGATTATCCAAAGAGATTGTGGAACAGCTACCACCAGAGACTATACTTTAACTCAACTGTATGTGGTATAGAGCAACCTGATTTAAGTAGGCTCTTCTGTGAGCAGGGGGTTGGGGTTGGACCAGATGACTTGCAGAGGTTTGTTCTGACCTCAGCAAGCCTATGCTTCTGTGGTTTTATTTTCCAATGCAGAGTTGGAGTCAATGCTTTAGTAATAGCACTAAGATTTTCTTGCTATTCTTTAAGGATCTATAATGTGTCTCTTTGTTCCTGCCCTTTTCACCCTCTGTGTTCTCTAGCAAATGCATTCAGAGTGTCCTGTATTTTCTTGTATACACCTAGCATCTTCACATTATATACGGTAATAACCAAGATGACGTGTTACAAGCTATTCCTTCCTTCTTTCTTGCACCAAATTGCTGCAAATATCTTAGTGTTCCTAAAAATGATATAAATTATTATTCAGTTCTAGATTAAAAAAAAAAAAAAAAAAAAAAAAAAAAGCTTGGTTTCTTTTTTGCACATTTTTGTTTTCAACATATTTACATTAAATCATTTTTGAAATTTATGTATATTAAACTGAGAAATATCTGTATATGTGTTTAAGAGAGTTAAGAGTGATCTATCACCAGTTAACTGAAATGCATAATTCTCAGTTCAAGGTGGGATAACTTTTTTTCACTATCATTCAGACATTAATACAAAAATATATAATCCCTACTTTCAGATGTGCATAAATAGATGTGTATATACATATATATTCAGACACATAAGTATATATGTACATAAACATTTCAGAAGACAAATGAACCTCTCAAGCTCAGTAGTAAATGTGAATACTAATACTTTATTTGGGTTTTAGGTGGATAATGTTCTTTTTGGCTTTTATATTGAAGAAAAAAAAATGTGTTTATATTGGCAACAGTTCTTTGCATCTATTAAGCTACATATACTGCTTCTGAAATTGAGAGGCCCATTTAAAAAGGACACACTTGAAAAACATTTTGCTCTTACATGTACAGTTTCAAATGGGAACAGCATTGTCTTCTGCCACAACCCTTCACACAGGTATTTTACCTTAGAATATTACCTTGTTCTATATTTGGAAAGTATCACAGAAATGTCATTACACTGCTTTTCATTCTTTTTTTTTAAACTGTTTCTCCTCTCCTCTCCTGGAAGATAGGCAACATCCTTTAAAGTACTTGATTATTGTTATCATACGCCCTCACCTTTTTTTCTTCAGCCTGCAAGATCTTTCAGTCCTACACTATGGACCACTCTTGCACTTGAAGAATCACCTATTATGTTAATATAGTATATTATTTATATTAACTTCCAGACCTATTTCTGAATTTAAATTTCTCTGAATCTTGATATATATAATTCATTATATTGTTTCAACTGACTAAGAGACACCTTGGTAGGAAGCCTGTTCCAGTGTTTGACCGTTCTCAAAGAAATGAAATTTTTCCTAATGTCCAGTCTGAACATCCCTTGGCACAGCTTTGTGCCATTCCTGCACACCCTGTTATCATCTACCATGGACAAGAGACAGGCACCTCCCTCTCCACTTCCCCTGCTCAGAAAGTAGTATAGAGCATGAGGTCACCTCTTAGGGACCTTTCCTCAAGGCTAGATAGCTTGTGTCCTCAGCCTCTCCTCATAGGACATGGCTTCCAGCACTTTTACCAGTGTTTTTGCCCTCCTCTGTATGCTTTCAGGTATCTTAACATCCTTTTTATATTGTGGAGACCAGAACTGCACAAAATATTCCAGGTGAGGGTGCACCAATGCTAAATATAGAGGAAGAATTGCCTCTTTGGACTGGCTGGTTATGCTGTCTTTAATGCATCCCCAAATATGGTTTGCCCTCTTGGCTGCCAGGGCACACTGATGACTCATGTTGAGCCTACATGTTGAACCAGCATCCCCTTTCTTCTGTGCTGCTCTCGAACCACTCATCTCACAGTCTGTACCTGTGTCCAGCAATTCTCCTTCCCAGTTGCAGAATCTGGCATTTTCCTTTGTTGAACTTCATGCCATTGGTGATTGCCCAATGCTCTAATGCATCTAGATCCCACTGCAAGGCCTTTCATACCTCCAGGGGACAGCACCTCCCAGACATGCTGTGGATGACTTCCTCTCCTGCATCCAGATCACTGATAATGTTGAACAAAACCGGCCCTGGAATTAAGCCTTGGGGAACACCACTAGTGACTGGCTACCAGGCAAATGTAGCTCCATTAATTACAACTGTTTGAGTTCTATCGTTCAGCCTGTTCGTCATCCAGTGTAGTATAAACCTCTTTCTCTCACACTTAGAGACTTTGTCCAGAAGGATACTCTGAGGGTCTGTATCAAAGGCCCAAGAGATGAGAAATCTCATCTCTTCTGTACATACCCACACAAAATCAGATAAGGATTTTATTTTTTTTTCCAAACACATACATTATCAGATGAGGATGATTCTTCTTCCAAATGAAGGCAAAATACATTCCCTAAAGATGACTCTGAAATAAGGTGGATATCATTCACTTTCTTCATAGTCTGATTAATTAGATTTCATGTATTTCATGCATATAAAATCTACACACATACACATACAGACATGAAAACTGTCATTCAGGAAGTTGCTCTCAACCCGTTCGACTGAGTCCTGTGAATATACCTTTTTGTCTTTTGTAAAATCCATACTTAAAAACAATCAAACAAACAAAAACCACCGTGTGTTACAACTATCAAGCAGGATACAGAGCAAAACTATTAAAAACACTCAAATATTCTTACTATAGTAATTCTCATCTTTCTTTCCTTGGTAACTGGTTCCCTGATGTTACCAGTTTTGGATTCCTGTTCCTTTCCAACCCTTTGCTCTTTATCAAGGCCTTTCTTGACAAAGCAGACAATGACAGTTGCAAAAAGTGATATCACCTTGAAAAAAATTGGGGGGTATTTTTTGTGATTAAACTAATTTCATTTACATTGTTGCATGTAGCATAGGCATAAACATGGATCTCTGTGATGTGAATAAAACTATTAAATATTTAAATTCTTGTGTTGTTGCAGCTACCACTTAGAAAGTATTCAGAATTTGCAGTTCTCAGAACATGGGAATGTTTCTCATGAACAAGATTCTGCAGAAATACAATAAATCATTTAGATAAAGTTACAATCCAGGTTGAAATATCTTTCACCCGCGTCAGTTTTATTCAGTTAAATTCATTAATGCCCCCATACCCCAAATCACTTCCACTGAAAACTCTGAGTCAGAAATATATATATGTGCTTATATATGTGCAGAAATATATATATTCACTTAAAATAAAACAGTAAGATCTTTGAGTACCAGTTCTCATGAAGCTTGACTTCATATGAATTTGCTTCTCAAAGTTTACTGAAAGCTTTAATTGAAACTTTTCTGGAAAGGTGTTTTTTTTTTTTTTTTTTTTTTTTTGTTTATTTGGTGTTGTGTGTTGTTTTTTTTCGGGGGGGGCGAGGGGGGCTTCTTTGGTGTTTGATAATGGGGAAAGTTAACTGCAGTTGACAACTGCCCACAATCATCAACATTTCTAACACCACATTTTTGTTATTTGAACTGTATACTTTTTAAATAAGTACCTTTGTCAGTGAGATCCCTCCCATATGAGCCCTCCCAATTTGACTGAATCCAGTTATAGTTTTTCAGGTTGTCAATTATGGCTTGTTTGATTATAGGAGAGGAGGAAAGAACGGAATGGGACAGATACAGAGACAGAGAAAATGCAGAATAATTACATAAGTTTTGCCTTCTTAGGAAATAATGCTTGTTCTCTTAGGAAACTACCCAAATCTTCAAAAATAGAATAAAAGTCTTCCATAGTTTCTTCCGTAGTCTCCAGGAATCCCCTCCACCACCTGTTGTCTAAGGTGATGTCCACAGATTAGAGAACAAAAATAAAAATAAAAATAAAAATTACTTTAGGTTTTATAAGCATTTTTACAGTAGGGACCAGTGTTTCTAGAGCGGACCAGTGTTTCTAGAGATATAAATCAGCATGGCTTCTTGTACAAGATAATTCCAATAGCTTTTTTATGCACTATGAAGACAAAATCAGAAACTAAACCAGATACTTTCTACCTCGAGTAATTACTGAATGTTAAAAAGAAGGAACTGGTATAGAAAACCCACAAATTCCGGAGTTTCTGAAATAATATCTGTGGCATATTTGGAGGAATAAGATAAACTCTTCAGGAATGATTCATTGCCACAGTACTGCAATATATAAGGATCAACACTTGTACAAACAGTTATGTATACAGTTCATTGATTCTCAAGTGCATTTACAATACTCTCCTGGGCCTACCAAGAACTTCATATGCTTCCACTATGTGAAAGTATGCTCTTTCAAATAATCACAGTATTTCACCTTACTTATCAAAATTATGATCACTGGGAACAAATTTGAATACAATGTGGACCAAACAAGGACTAATTTGAAAAACACTGCTATAGCTCCATGGCCTATGACATATTGAAAATTCCAATCTCCCTTGCCTTTTTTATACCAATTTCCATTGCAACACAAAACAGAAATGACATTAAATAAACTTTTAGTCCAGAAGGATATAAATGGGCCAAATACATATACAGGAAATTATACAATTATCACCTTCCTTGATAATGGTATCTAAATATCCTACCTGCCTACTCCTAATCCTTTTTGACCTTACCAGGGTGTTATTTTACAATTACAGAAATATTTTAAGATGTGTTTTCCAAAATCCAGGATAATCCAAGAGTGTGCGTCTGCACTGAGAATATACATGTGCTACTCAGGCTAATTGACCCTGATCCCTCACAATAAAGACATTGAATGAAGTTTTATTTCTTATGAATACTCTAACTTGCATGGCTTATTTGCTAACCATGGGAGGTGGGCATTTAATCTGTCAAACATTTGTAAAACACCAAAAGCAATGCAACCTTTGACCTGGGTCACTGAAACTGCACTCACTTGTGATTTGCCTGTTCACCGAGCCTGTTTCATATATTTGTCCTTATGTCCATGCCTTATGAAGCATGCAGACAGAGTATGATCTTTGACATTCAGCCACCTGTGTCCCATACTTTTTGTGTGAAACAAATAAATGACAGGCCTGGACATTAAGGCCAGGACTTTCTCTCTTTCTCTTTCTCTCTTTCTCTTTCTCTTTCTCTTTCTCTTTCTCTTTCTCTTTCTCTTTCTCT
>NC_048893.1:158691196-158719162 GCF_011077185.1 Oxyura jamaicensis
TCTCTTTCTCTTTCTCTTTCTCTTTCTCTTTCTCTTTCTCTTTCTCTCTCTCTTTCTCGTTCTCGTTCTCGTTCTCGTTCTCGTTCTCATTCTTGTTCTCTTTCTCTTTTCACTTTCTTTCTCTTTCTCTTCTCCCTTTTCCTTTTCCTTTTTTTTTTTTTTTTTTTTTTTTAATTCATGTGTTTTGTCAGATGATCTACAAGACCTGTAGTTGTTTTAAGTTACAAAGGCTTCTTTCTTTTTCCAATAAACTTTCCTAGGTATGCATTATGCATCTTCATATGGCCAACTATCTTTATATTTTGTGTAAATAATTGAGATTGGATCATTCAAGAAATCCATGGTAAAGTCATCATTGGATTCAACACGAGATAAGTGTCATTGCTTTTTCCCAATACATCAAAGAGAGGATTTTTTTTTCTTTTTTTTTTTTTGTTTGTTTTGTTTTTGTTTTTGTTTTTGTTTTTGTTTTTCATTTGAAATGTATTCTAAATCTTTTGTTCCTAGACTTAATGCTACAGCATGACTGGTTCCTACTTCAGAATAAGGTTATTGTTAATTTCAGACATACTTTCTGAATGAACACATTTCTGAATTTAAAATAAAATGAATAAATAAATAAATGTGTAAACTGTGTCATTTTATCTCTGCAGCGTTCACTTGTTCTTTCATCACTAAGTGATATTATCTTAATTAAGGTAAGAATGATCTTGCTTAACTTCAGTGTTTCAGAGTTAGACATCTTGTCCAAGGTACCTCTTGTTGGTTTCCCTATGATCAGTGTAGGGGGACAGAATTTTCTTTGGTTTGGATGAATCATTCTCATTCACTGAGAATGAAAAATATCTTCATAGAGAGAGGAATTTTAATCTGAGCAACTTCAGGCATATGTATCTAGTATCATTGAGACTCTCTTGGGTAGAGTCAATGGAACTCTGTTGATCCTAATATTTTACTGATAAAATTAAAAACAAAAACTGAGCCTTGTGTCTTCAACATAGTAGCAGAATATCACATTACTTGTTATATTTTCCTGTTAAAGTTATATTCAGTCAATGAATGCTGTCAAGTTAATGCAGAAGTAAACTTCAGTAATGAAATTTGCCTGTCCCTGAAACATAGAAGAGACATTTTAATTATGCAATTTACAGATCATCCTCTTTAAATAATCAGTACCATGTTCAGCTTGTTCAGGCCTGTTTATATTTTAATAGATGTCCAACATTAAGACAAAACCATGTCCAGTAAAATGTTAGAGTTCTGTAATTCTCTGTATACAAAACAATGTAATGAGATAAAAAATAAGGTTATAAACATAGAAAATAATGACAGTATAATATTGCAGTTGATAATTTCATATGTTCATTACCATGGTGCAAGGAGGTAAGAAGAAGTCAAAGATCTAGCCACAGCTGCAAGAGTAATTTAAATGAAAGCAATGGCAGAATCAGTGGTTCGCAGAGCTGGGAGGAAGCCATTAAAAAAAATAAAATAAAACAGCAGTATCTCCTCACACTGCTGCTGCCAGCTGACTTCAATCCTTCCATTCTTCAGCTGCTGGTCAGATGGATGAGCCAAAATTTAAAAATATACCAGATGCATTTTTTTGGACCAAGTCCCATTTTATGTTCTCCTAATCAAGCCTGGGGGAAAAGCGAGGGAGTATGGGTCAGATATACAGTGGTAGGTTTAAAGAGAATAGAAATGAAAATGCAAGAAAGTATGAAACATCCAAGCATGTCACAGGAAATAGAAAAGACTTTAGTCACAGAAAGCATATTGGAATATAAATAAAAAAATAAAATTCTTTCAGCGGAAGACTAGCTAGAAAGAAAGAAAAAAAAAAAAAAAAAAGGTAATATGTGGGCATGACCTGGCAGTAGGGAATAACCTATTTCACCTTCAAGAGGTAGAATTGTATAGGTCACCATTCTAACAAAATGCTGATGTTAGCTTTTGTAGAGGAACCAGAAGATAAAGCAAAAGTGTACCTAGCCTAAAATATAATGCATTTCCATGAACACTTTGGTATGCAAAGTTAGCTTTCCATTATCCAAAAGACTGATGGACTTGAGTAATATAAATTCCCAACAATGCAGGTCCTATATGATTCTGCGGGCAACATGGGACAGAAATAACTAAGCTTGAATCCAGCCAGGTTTACTGACTCCAGTTCATTTCTGACTATGCCAAATCCAAGCAGGTTTTTGAAAAGTTAGTAAGGTATCTGTATAAGGTCCAGTACTCCAAGATATGGGAGACTTATTTAATTCAGACAAAAATCAGTGTGAATTCAGTGCTAAAGCTGTGAAAACAGCTTGGTGCCAAAACTGTACTAAACCAAAACCACTCCAGGACTCTGGAAGGTATGGTGTTATTTGTTGACAAAGCAGAGACGTTCCAGGCCAATCCATATTAAGTCGGTATATATCTAAGAGCTTGTTAATTTTGGCACAAAGCCAGATGTATCAGTTTAAAGGTTGGCCAGCTGGAAATACAAAGAGGTCCTGAATAGCTACTTAACAGTAGTCAGGAATCTGTAGTGTCTTCTGCAGGCAGAGTAAATAAAAGAAATGGATCTAAGTTTTGAAAGAGAAGGGTTCTCAGGGAGGTTATGGGGTCCCCATTGTTGGAGATACTCAAAACCCTGCTGAATACAGTCCTTGGCAACTTAGTCTAGCTGACTATGTTCAGTCAGGGAAGTTGAACTAGGTGATCTCTAGAAGTCCCTACTGAACTCAACTATTCTAGGACTTTGAGAAGGTGAAGCAGTGCTTCCCAACTCTGACTCTAGAAAGGTAGTTTTCTCAACTGTAAGCTATCGCTTTCAGTTTTTCCTGCTAGCTTCGTGTCCAGATCTGCTCTTCCCACTGAAAAAGCCCATCTGTTTTTTTCTTCACCAAAGTACTACATTCCACCTCTCCTTTCTGCTTCCATCTCATCATAACTGTATCCAATGTAAATCTGACCACCTTCTCACAATGATTTTTTTGCTGTCTGTACTCTAACTACCTGTTCTCATGATATAGTATGGTGAACATCCAGGAGATTTCTTCTTTTTGTGAGTGTCCCTAGTAGCTGATGACAGAACATGCAGGAACAGCAGAAAGCTGTGCCAGGGGGTGTTCAGACTGGACATTGGAAAAAAATCATTTCTGTGAGAGTGGTCAAACACTGCAACAGGCTTCCTAGCAAGGTGGTTGATGTCCCATGCCTATCAGTGTTCAAGCAGTCCCGCAGAGAGGGATCTGGGGGTTATGGTTGATAGCAAGCTGAGTATGAGCCAGCAGTGTGCTCTGGCAGCCAGAAGGATCAACTGTATCCTGGGGTGCATCAAGCATGGCATTGCTAGTTGGCAGAAGCATGTGATTGTCCCACTCCGTGCTGGTGTGGCCTCACCTCGAGTACTGTGTGCAGTTCTGGGCACCACAGTACAAAAAGGATGTAAAACTGTTGGAGGGTGTCCAGAGGAGGGCAACGAAGATGGTGAAGGGCCTAGAGGGGAAGACATATGAGGCAGCTGAGATCACTTGGCCTGTTCAGCCTGGAGAAGAGGAGGCTGAGGGGAGACCTCATTGCAGTCTACAGCTTCTTCACAAGGGGGAGTGGAGGCACAGGCACGGGTCTGTTCTCCTTAATCACCAGTGGTAGGACCCATGGGAATGCTGTCAAGCTGAGGCAGGGGAGGTTCAGGCTGGACATCAGAAAGAGGTTCTTCACCGAGAGGGTGGTGGCACACTGGAACAGGCTGCCCAGTGACGTAGTCACTGCACCAAGCCTGTTAGAGTTTAAGAAGTGTTTGCATTGTGCACTTAGTCACATGGTCTGAATTTTTGGGTAGACCTGTGTGGTGCCAGGAGTCGGACTAGATGATCCTTATGGGTCTCTTCCAACTCGGAATATTCTATGATACTATATGATTCTCTAAGTATTTGGATAATGCCTTGAAACTTTTTTTTTTTTTTTTTTTTAACTTTTGTTTAGCCCTGAAGTGACTTTACGTCAATGAAATACACATCCAAAAATTCAATAAACTCTTTCTTTTTGTTTGTTTGTTTTTTGATTGGAGTTTTTCAGGTCAGATTGTTTTATATCTCTTTGAAGAAACTGCATATTTGATGAAAGAAAAAAAAAATCACATTTGCATGACTTACTATAATTTCACTTTAGTCACAGCATATAATTTTGGGTTAATAGATGAAAATATTTAAAGTTATATTTGTAATTGTTTTCTTCACCTATCTAATCCGTTAAAAATAGTATAATGAACACTGAGAGGCAAATTCTATTTAAAATGTGCTTTCTAGAATATAATAGAAATGACAATGTCAACAAATCATTCTTAATTTTTATTATTATATTTTACCATAATGATTTCAGATTTCTGAAAAGACCAGCTCTGATTTTGACCATTACTGGAAGTGTAGAACAGAATACTCTTCAAATTTAACCACACTGTATCATTCCACTTTCATTCCAAACGACTTGCAGCTTGAAAGCTTGAAATATCTAATCATTTCCTTTTCTAAAAAAAAAAAAAAAAAAAAAAAAAAAAGACAATTACAAAAATCTCATATCAAAGAAGTATATAGAGATGAGAATTGCAAAATTATTGTATTTGCTATTTTCAAAACTAGTAAAGAAGTACAAAATATACGTTTTTGAAATATAAATCTGTAGTTAATCTTCAAAGTCAATAAAAACAAAAGTAAAATGTTTAATTTATTATGCTTTACAAACAAAAGTAGTTGGCTTCTGCTAAAAACATTCTAGCTGATGTCAATGGAAATGCAAGGTAAGCAGGCATGCAACTTTCATGACTGCAGAGTTAGGCATGTCTTGAATAATTTGGAAATCTTGTGACAAATCTTTTCATAATAAGCTTGATTTTTCTTATCCTGATCAGATTTCATATGTGGTCTGAAAGTCACTCACCTTTGCAGAAGTCATTGAAGTTATTTTATATGGATTATCATCCTGCCTACATTACCAAAGCATGAAAATTTCTTTCTTGCTATGTCTGTTAGTGGTATACGCTGAACAACATGTGTTTACATTAGAAAAGGCAGGCCAAAGTGAGTACCACACTAGTCCTTTTTTCTTGTAGGAACTCATCCCAAAGTCTGGGATTTTTATTCCATAGCTTATCTATTTGTAGACATTTTCTTTATGTCATCCTAAAACCATAGCCCCAAGACATGAAATCATTTGAAAATAGACCCTGTATTCAATTCACCATGGTGTGGAAAGTTGAGTTCACAGAAGGAAGGTTTGATGTGGTGAAAAGAATCCAACCCAGTGACAAGGTGTCCTATTACAAGCTGGAGATGTAGTAAATGTTCCGGTACATTCATAAGTTTTGCAATAACATAGTATACTTCCATTTTGTTGAATAAAATGGTCATTTATGTTAACGACAAATATTTCAGAAATAAGTCACCAGGATTTCAAATTGAATTAGTCCAGTTATGAAAGATGTGATTTGTAACTGTTTGGCAGATGCTTTCAGTTAGTATGTTTTTAATCTCTTTAGCATAGAAATGTGCTTCACATAGTTAAAGGATGTGTTATTGGCAAAGGACGATAAAATAAATTCCAGACTAGAGTCATCCTCCACAGTGATGTTCCTTATAATGAAAAACAATTACTTCACTTGTTTTATTGTAGTCTTCATAAAAATCAAGGCTTCATTTGACCCCATGCTACAGGGAAGTAGAGTGTTCTCCTCTAATTGAAATGTTTTCTTTTTTCCTGTCTTTGATCTTTGTGAGCCAACCAAACATATGAGGTCACAAACTCAGAGGTTACTTTAAATCATGTCTTTTGATTTTTGCTTCATAATAATGTCCACAAGCAAAGCTGTTTTGTTGATGTTGTTGTTGTTTATTTGTTTGTTGTTTATCTACCCAATTTTCTTTATTGGTAGCTTTAATGAGTTTGGGTGAAAGCTGTACAGCAGTTTTAAGATATAGTCCTGTTAAAAAGAGACAGATTCTTATCTAGAAAAAGTTTGGGGGGCTTCATCAAGGCTAACTGAACTGCACTGATTCACATGGGCAAATAACAAGGATAATCCCTGATTTTGGAGACAGCGGTACATTTAGCAAAATTCATAAAATCTCTGCAAGTCGGGAACACCTTTCAACTGAGAGAAATTAGAAAGTTCCATATGTGACCAAATGAAAATTGAGTGAGTTCTTGATCCACTAAGTGGAGATACAACTGTACATTGCACTGGACTTTTAAGTATTTATGCTAAACTATCAAATAGTTTGCATTGCTAATCTTAGCACTTTGCCTGATTTTGTGTTAATTTGAAATGATTTTTGGCAACCTGACTGCTTTATCTCTGAAAAAGAAAATGAAAAAAAAAAAAAAAAGAGTTAAATTATAAAATAGAAAGTTATAAAATGCAGAACTGCACTTTGGTCAGTTATCAAATTAATATCATAACTTTGATTTTCATAAAATCACTCCACTAGTCCTCAGAATATAAGATTTTACAAATGTCTGTGAATAATTGTGTACTGATTTTGGTGCTAAGAAACTGAGGGACATGGTTTAGTGTGTGACATTAGTAGGATGGTTGGACCAGATGATCTTGAAGGTCTTTTCCAACCCTAATGATTCGAAGCACCAGGTCCAACCTTTCTTTAAACACCCCCAAGGACAGCGACTCCATCACCTCCCTGGGCAACCCATTCCAATGCCTGACTACTCTTTCTAAGAAATGTCTCCTAACTTCCAACCTAAACCTCCCCTGGTGCAACTTGAGGACACTCCCTCTAGTCCTATCACTACCCCCAGCTCCCCACCACTTCCTTTCAGGTAGTTATAGAGAGGAATATGGTCTCCCCAAGCCTCCTCTTCTCCAGACTAAACAAGTCCAGGTCCTCATAAAACTTGTGTTCCAGACCTCTCACCAGCTTCATAGCCCTTGTCTGGACATGCTCCAGGGCCTCAATGTCATTCTTCTAATGAGGGTCCCAAAACTGAACACAGTACTCGAGGTGTAGCCTCACCAGAGCAGAATACAAGGGGACGATCACCTCCCTGGTCCCGCTGGCTACACTGTTCCTGATACAAGCCATTGGCCTTCTGGGTCTGGGTGAAAATCAGGTTCAACATAGGTGAAAAAATAGGTTCAAACACATTTTTCTTTAATGCTTTGTGAACTTGACATACTAGGTTAAAGGTTGGACTAGATGATCTTAGAGGTCTGTACTCGGTCTGGCTGGGATGTTAACTTTTCCTTCAGCAGCCCATACAGTGCTGCGCTCTGCACTTGTAGCTAGAACAGCAGTGCTATCACACCGGTGTTGGGTCTGCTGCTGAGAAGTGCTGGCACAGCATCAGGACTCTCTCTAACCCTCCTAGGGGGTGGGCAAAAAAGTGAGAAAGAAACATCACCAGGGCAGTTGACCTAACCCAACCAAAGGGATATTCCATACCATATGATGTCACACTCAGCAATAAAAGGTGGAAAAAGGAAGAAGAGGGGAGGGGTGGGCTCTCATTGTGAAAATGTCAGTCCTCCTCCCAAACACTGGCTACGTATGTTGAGGCCGTGCTTCAAGGACGTGGTCAAGCATCGCTCATTTGTGGGAAGTAGAGAATAATTTCTTTCCTCTGCACTTCCACACAGCCTTTCCTTGTTTTGTTTAGTTATTCCCTTTCCCCCTCCCTTTTCCTGAAAGTATTCAAAAAGGCACTTAGTAAGTCACAGAAGGAGATTTAAAATATTTCTGCAAATCAATTTCCATTTTACTGTCGAAGCTCAATATTTTTTCTACCCAAGAAAGTAAGATTCTGGGGGCAACAAGATAATATTTCAAGCAGTATGATTCATTTGTCCCCACTTTAAAATTTAGTGCCAGTGGAGATGCCCTATGCATCTAAGAAATCTACACGGGTCTATGAGATATGACACAATACTGATGGGAAACTACCTTTTCCTACAGTGGCAGCTGGAGGCCAGACAGGATATCTATGCACAAGGGGCATTTGACAGCAATGAGTGAACAAATTAATCATTGCCTTCCTGTCTAAAAGTTATGCACCTAACACTTGGTATGGTTTTATAAAGATTGCATTGATGCTATGTAAATTTAAATCCTTAGCTGTAAAGTAAACATCTACATTGTGCATTTCTAAATTTAGATATTTCAATGTGTCTGAACTGGAAACTGAATTTCACCACTAACTTTGAGATGGATAAATTAAACAGTATCATATAAATATTCATTTTCTCACCCCTAAAAACATAAGAAAATATGCACTGAAAAATAGAGCTATGTATTTATTGCATTTGTGAAACAGAATTAGTTCAAGATCAAAAGGTTGAATCAGAAAACATCTCAGTTTTGGTATGTTTCTAAGGTTTTTGCTCTACCATCTCAGAACTGCCTTCTTAGTCCCTGACTGCTTCCACTTTCCACTACCTATTCAGCCTACAGGGAAACCATAGAAAGTTGTACACATGACTAATATGAAAAGTTTACCAGAACAGCTTTTTGTCACAGCATAATATCACTACAATGTAATATTATTAATATTTTAAGTTATTGTTTTTAAGCTGACCTCTTACTACCATTCTAGTACTGGGGGGACACTTTCTGCTCACAAAAGTTTTTGTTGTTGTTGTTGTTGTTGTTGTTGTTGTTTTCAGTTGCTTTTCTCTTAAGATTTAAGTGGTCCTAGACTAACAGCATACCATAAAACATAATTGCAGATCTAAGCATATATTTTTAATGTCTAATTGTTAAATTCCTCTCTTATTCATAAAGTTTCTGACTGTTCTTATGATCATAATCTACCTTTAAATGAGAAGTGTTTTGATCACATCACAGCCTAAGGTTAACACACTGCGCTTTCACCTCCAGATTCTGTTCAAATACTGGTTTGTGTGGTCCAGGTGAATATTTGGGTAGTTTTAGTCGTGTTTCTGTTACTGGCAATACAGCAAAAGCAACACAGGATTTAACATTTTTCATTGTCAGTTCTTCATGGTCAGCAGAAGACTGGCTCAGCATAGAAAGTGAAGGATTAGCATGACATTGTCAGAGTTACACAAGAAAGGATTACCAAAGTCCTAAATTGTTGAGTCAGACATATGGGGAAAACATCTCTTCTTACAACTGGATAAAATTCAAATCATTGTTAATTCAGTTTATTCTGTGTTCATAAAGTATCATGCCACATTCCCAGTTTCCTTACTTGCATACAACAGGGTATGAAAATCCAGACCTACTCCTCACCCCTGAGAACCTTGAATGTCGGGAGTAATGTTCAGTTTTAACACTTGTTCACTGGCCATCTCAGAAATTGCCTTAAGATAAGATTGCTTTAAAGTGGTGTGGTGCCATTCATTTCATTTAAGTAATTCCAGGCATGATCTCATATTGTGCATCCATAAGAAATACTTTCAGTCTGATAATATGATCAGCTATTTCCAACCCAAATTCTTGTCAATGCCAAAACTGTCATTGAGAAATCTTTTCTATGATCATAGAATAGTCTGGGCTGGAAGGGACCTTAAAGTTCATCTAGTTCCACACCCCACCCCTGCCATGGGCAAGCATACCTTCCCTGTCCAGGTTGCTCTAAGCCCCTTCCAACATGACCTTAAACACTTCCAGGGATGAAGCATCTCAAATGATCTCAGATGATCTCAAATGATCTCAAATTTTAAAATGGGTCGTGGCTTAGGAGACAAACACTTAGAGTCTAGAAAAGAGATGAAGATGGGTGATCTAATCCTTTAAGCAGACATTTTATGACAAAGTCAAATATGAAGAAGTGGAAAGCAATAAGTCAGTCTTGAGGAGAATAAACTTGCAGGAACCATACCTAGCAGGTCTCAGAGAGCCTGTTAGCACATTTACTTTCATGTTGGAGCAAGCAACACCTGTTTCTTAAGTGAAAGAGCATGAAGAACATGAGTACACATAGCCATGCAAAGAGACATGCAGGTGAATGAAGTGATTTATTATATTTCAAAAATATTGCTTCTGCTGTGAAAACAAAAGCAGTACCTAAATGTGCTTCTGTAAAATGATTTGTCACTTTTTTTTTTTCTTTTTTTTTCTTTTTTTTTTTTTTTTTTTTTTTTTCCTTTTAGTGGGATGGGGGAAAACTTGTAATAATTTTATTAAAGCAAAATATAAACATACAGAGTAGAGAAAAATGTAAATAACCCAGTGAATAACCCAGTTCATTAAGAAAGGAGTTCCTGTTTTTAATACAAGAACTTCTTGAGTTCAAGGATAATTTTTGCCAAAAACATTTCTACCTGTTGTGAAGGACCTGCTGTTGGATTACTTAGGGATATGGGGGCTGAAGAGTTGGGATTGTGCAATGTTCAATGATGGGAAAACTAGCAGAAACAAGCCAGCTGCAGTGAAATTTTCTGTGAGCTACTATGTCCAAGGCACCACTTTTCAAACTCAAGAAAAAGAGGAACAAAGTAAAATATTAAAATTCTTATTTAAAAATATTTGAAAGTTAACAATTTTAAGAACCTGGTAGAATTGAATTTGAATAACTAAAGACAGGCAATAGTATAGATTATTACAAAAACAAATTTATTTATTTTTTTTCAGGATGTAAAAATAAAAACTGCTAAAATAGCAGATGTAATCAGCATTTGAATTTCAAGAAGGTTTGTGATACAGTACTGACTGGTGTAAGCGTTGTTTTAGATAATGTGATATTGATGGATAAATGCTTAACTGATTTTAAAAACTGCTTAGAAACTGTGGCCATATCCTAAACAATGCTAGATTAAACATCAAGAAGCTGACAAGCAAAGTGTTAAAAGACTGCTATCACTAAATCTATTCTAATTTTTAAAATAAATGACTAACCTGATGGGGAAGGTGTTAAAATACGCATATGACATGCCAGTCAAAAAAAAAAAAAAAAAAAAAAAAAAAAAAAGTATTAATTCTTTGATGGGACAGGCTCCAAGTCTGTTTATCTATTTCAAAAACAGAAGCACAGAGACCCAAACAGGGAGAGCTGGTGCTTTAGTTCTGAGGTAACTCTTCAGTTCTCTGAAAGGCCTAGCTTTAATATCTCCACACCAAATCAGCCATCACAGGGATTAGCTGAGGTATATTTGTGTGCTACAGGCCCTGGTCTAGGACACCAGGGTGGCATGATACTGTCTCAGTTTCATCTTCAGTCTGCAGAACAGAAGCCTGTCAAAAAGAAAATTTCCTTGAAATTCCACCAGGTTTCTGATGAAACAACATTTTCTGAGGACAAATATTTTACTAAAAACTTTAAAGCTGTTTTACTAGTTTCTACTAAGACCTAATGAGGACATCAGGACTACATACATGTTTATCACACACAATTATGTAATTTACCAAAGAGTAAAATCAGTACTTCATAGTCATCTCTTTGATCTGCTAGCTTGAAAACAGTCATTTACTTTTTTTTTTTTTTTTTTTTTTTTTTTTTTCTGGATATTTTGGGTATTCTTTGATTCATGAATCCATTTTTCATTCTTCTTTTACACTTATGTTTACAGTATGTCCTTTCGATTAATTTTTTTGTGCCTTCTCTAAAAGAGATAGCTCATCTCTATCTTTGGCTAATCTCACAAACACATGTAATTTGAATAGCAGACTCTCAGAAGAACTCATTAATATCTTCAGTTTAGTCCACGTTGAAATGTTGATACTACTATCTATTGCATTTTTTTTTCTAGTGTCTAAAAAAGATCTCTTAATTTATTTCCTACCAAATATCTTTATTACCTTCTTTCTCAGTAACAACAGACACCATCATTGCTGTATCTGTTTTCCAAGTCCATAACCTCATCAACATCTTAATCACAGGCCTTTCTGCAAGTTCAAGACCCAGCATGTGTCTGTCCTTGGAAATCATAGAATCATAGAATATCCAGAGTTGGAAGGGACCCATAAGGATCATGAAGTCCAAATCCTTGCGCCGCACAGGTCTACCCAAATGTTTAGACCATGTGACTAAGTGCACAGTTCAATCTCTTCCTAAATTCAGACAGGCTTGGTGCAGTGACTACTTCGATGGGGAGCCTGTTCCAGTGCGCAACCATCCTCTTGGTGAAGAACCTCCTCCTGATGTCTAGTTGAAACTTCCTCTGTCTCAGCTTAACACCGTTCTCGTTGGTCCTAGCACTGGTGTTTATGGAGAATAGGTCACCCGCCTCTCCACACCCCTTGCGAGGAAGTTGTAGACCGATGCTGCTCTTCTGAAAGGTTCTCACCAGCGTTACTGCAACAGGCATTTCTTTGGCTCTACAAAATATACTCATGCTCTACCCATTCTATCCCAGTAAAAAAGATTTTATTTTTTTTTTTTCCATGACTGGTAAAACACTAGTTTTTGTATTGACGAAGTAGGTCCAGGTCTCAAAATTTGCCTATATTTTTCCTGTTTTAAATTGGTTTTAGTTTCTTTAAGCTATAATAACTATTGCCTGCTGGTTATTTGACTACCATTCTAGCCTGTTTTAGCATAGTTCTGGAAATACAAAGGTAAAGGTAATTAAAAGCAAAGCTAGCTAATCACTTAAAAAAAAAAAAAAAAAAAAAGCAAACAAAAACAAAACAACAACAACAATAAAAAACACCCCTTTATGTTAAAAGAAGATGGGGTGGCTGTTGTGCAAGTTTAGTTGGGGTTGATGGGAAAGAAAACAACAACAAAGAACACAATAAGAAAATATATAAAAATAGTGACAAATAGACCAAATTCTACAGTGGGAGGGGTCTCCACCAACAATACTGAATTCCTGCTTGTGAAGAAGACAGGATGCATGTCTCACCTTTCTGCTTAAGGATGACTGATGCTGTCACCCTTAGGACTCAGAGGCTTTGGAAAGAAGAACATGGCATCAGATGAAAGGGATAGTTAGAAGTTTTATAATATAACAAATTTTAATTTTAATTTAACATGACTTTTCTGTATTAATTCAGTTAAACGGGTCAATATTAATATAGCTACTGTTAATAATGTCTATTGTCATTTTTGTTACAATGATAAAACTTTATTTGGACTAACATTAAATTTATAGGTCTGTATACACATAACAAGACTTTTAACAAGATTACTTTAGTGTAACACAATGCCCATCTGGAATGCTTCTGCTAAAATGAAAACTCCCACCTCGCTTAAAGCATAGCTTGAACATCACCACTCTGTGTATTCCCTGACTCATTCTTCACATTCTCTGGCATCAAGAGTGATGATCTCATCTTTGCTCCTCAAAGCCCTTCCTGTCTTAAACTTACACCACCTGATTCAGTACCAGGCAGTAGACGTTTATTTTGTACATAATTCCAAGGTTTTTCACTTTTCTCTTAGATGCGGGTAAAGATATTTTTGTACTCATCCTTCTTCATATTTTTCCCTCAAACATAGTAAGAATACTATCTAACAGTACATATATCATCTTAATCCCTCTTTAAAACATTATTTTTTTTTTGGCTAAAGCATACTAAAATTGTACAGAGCTACACAGCTGGATTATAAATGACGATGTCTGTCTGACTGAATATTATGTTCTATTCTTCAGTCTGTATCAACAGATTAATTTATCTGAATTGTAAATAGTCTTAATGAGGACCATCTATTTTTAAGTGTTTGTTCAAGATCTTCTTTGTATATGATTTCCATCCCCTACACCTATGAATTTCCTCCTAATTAAAAGGGGGAATAGGATCTGATCCCCAGTACTCAGACCAAATAACACTAACTGGCTTACTGGCTTATGCACATACAGCTTAAAACTACCGTCTACTAGAGTGAAGTGAAAGTTTAATTAGTCCAAAAGAGAGAAAGGAATGGATACTTTAAGTACTGTGAGGAACGAAATGGGTGCTTACACTTCTTCTTGGTTATTTTTTTCTTAGAAATATAGATGCACCCTCAAAAATGTTAGAATTAATAATTATAGTAGTAGAAAAGGTGGAATTATGAGGATCATTTTTTTTCCCTTCTCAAGAAACGGTGTACTGATTCTGTTTGGTCCCTTATAGAATGAAAGTTTGGAAATAGCCAGTGAAATGACTCCTACTATCTTCTAGGTTTACTGCAGCATTTTCTACACTTTTTCTTCCCCAAGTTTCTTTGATTTCTAAGTTTAAAAATACAGGTAAGATACTTTCCTCTAACATTTCATTGTCATTGTGCTTGCTCCAAATTTATATCCATTACCACATGTACATATATATTATCAATTTTTAAAACTGTGTTCAACAGGATGGCCTCTTCAAAGGAAAGAAATTATTTCTATATAGATTTAGGGGACCTAATTAACAAATGTCTGGAGAAACTGCAGTCAAAAGAGGTTAATCACAAAGCTTAAACAGTAAAATGTTCATTCAAAGAAACCTATCTTTTCATTTAGAAGATTTTACCCTTTTTTACCCTTTTAGAGGTCATTATGAGCTTTTTTGTTGTTGTTGCTATTTTTTTGTTTTGTTTTGTTTTAAATGTCTTTTCACAAAGTTAAGAAAAACTGGAGCACTGAACAAAGAAATTTTTCAAGTATTACTCTGTCAATTACAATTTAAGAAGTATAGCAGTTTAACAGATATAAAGAAAATAACCACAGAACCAGTGATCCCTTCTGCAAACATTCCTATAGATTCTGAACCATTAACTTAAAAAAGCCACTTAAATGAAAGACACAAAATGTGTATTATAAGAAAAAAAATGGATCAAGGCAAAACTGCTATTCTTAGTCCATTCTTAATTCCACTTATTTTGCAAAATACAGTGCAATAAACAAGAAGGGCACATTCTAAATTATTTCTTCAGCAGGCTACATACCTCCATAAAACAATAATATATGTTAAGTATTCTGATTCCTGGAAAACTCCACTCTTCCTAGGTATTTTAATCTTATTGAAACTGTTTGTTTCATTTGAATTTGAAAATAGCTTCTGAGAATCTCTACATGTGGTATTACACAGCATTCTTGAACTTCTTCAAGGGAGTAATTTTTAATGGAATAATAATTATAGAATTTTTTCAGCAAGAGGAATTAGACAGAATTCATACAGAGCCCCACAGGGTCTTCTCAGTATTAGACCAACCTGCAGTACAGATGATTGCAAATAATCAGCAGACTGGGAATCAAGTCCAATATAACAACAGGAGGAAATTAACACAGATTCAGGCTACCTGCCCCTTCTGAAAGCAATAATCACCTCATTGTTTTGGTATTTTATATTTCCTCCTGCAAAGTTCCATATAAGCATAAGTTTGAGAATTATATATATGTATATATACGTATATATATGTATATATGTATGTATTTGGTTCATATTTACCTGTGCATACAGTGCAATGAACTACAAACAAATTAGTCAGAGGAGGATTTAATTGGTCTAAATTAGTACTCACAGCTTCTCATAGTCCTCTGAAATTATGTAATTAACTTAATAATAAAGTAAATAAATAAGTAATTGGAATTTTACCCTCAGAAAATGTGAATAATTGTTAAAATTACTATATACATAATGTAAGCAGTTAAAATTTAAATATACTCATAACAATAATACTGACTTTTTTTTTTTTTTTAATCCAATAAAGTATATAATAATTTATGACAATAAAAAAACTGCTCTGTTGCTTAAAGACTGAAAGATTTAAGGAACAAACCTTGATTTTAACATAGTTCAGCTGAATTTAGAAAAGCAAAATTAGGGACATAAAGGAGCAAATCATAGTTTCCCAGTCAGCACAGTCTGACAGCAAGATCTTCAGATGGATGATCATCTCAGATCTCTTCACTGATATCAACTTTCTTCATTGTACAGTAGTCAGAAGTGAGTCAAAACTTTGGCTTTGCCCTAGTTGAAACATCACCTTACCATCAAATATTTAAATTGAGGATCACTGTAAACATATGAAAAGCATATTTGAGGCAGCTCATGTAGTTAAAATGCCTTGCTGAATTACATTAACTCTCCCATGTTTTCATATTTGGGAGAGCGAGAACAGTTCCTGAGAGCATTGTCTGATATGCAAGGGAATCTTCTCTTACCTCCATTTTCATACTTTGCCTGCCAGCCCCCAGGCCAGCTATGAGCAAGCATGAGCTCTGCAGCTTTGCAAATGATTCTGACTGCTGCTTTGTGATTATGTGTATGTCCTATTCACCATAAAAGGATAGAAAAAACACTTAAAGCTCTAAACATGCAACTATGCACTCTCCCACCCTTAATGTACTAAAAGAAGCTTCAAACATGGTGTTTCCTTTGACTATTCAAAGTTCAGGATGTTTTTGTTGTTGTTGTCGTTGCTTTGTTTTGTTTTCTTTTCTTTTTTCCTACAGTGATGAGGAATAAGCTACAATCTGTCTTTGGTAATATGCACTCTAGATCGTAATCATCTATTTATAAAGACATTTCCTCTTTACAAATATATGTAGAGTGAAACAGAATAAATATTCATTTTAAAACCAAATGTTTATGTTTTGGAAAATGCCTGTTTACCAGAAATTCCTTAAACAGAATGATGTTCTCCAGCTGTAGGAAAGGTTTCCATTAAAATGCTTTTATATTCATTGAATTCACTACTATAACAGAGTGACCCTCTGCTGGGTAATAAGTGAGTTAGGGTTTCAGGTTACATCAAATCCTTCCTTCTATCTGTAACAGGAAGCCTGTGGTGGTGTAAATTAACTGGTTATCTGATGAAAGGGCATGATAACACCACAAGGAATGAAAAACCTGTTGATCTCTATATGCAATGTAATGACGGATATTTCCTTTAGAAAAAAACTTTCTTACCAAAAAAAAAAAAAAAAAAAAGACAAAAAGATAAGAGTACAGCAGCATGCAAGATAAAAAGGATGCTTCCTAACTCCTTTGAACTATTTCTCCTGATAGCAGTCTAGATGCATATCTAGAGCACTGCCTGACAGCAGTGTCCTAAGATGATCACTCATATTCATGATTTTCACATGGTTGATTTCTAAACAGGCTGCCTTACCAGATAGCTGAATCACTCCCTACTAAGATCATCTTGAATGAGGCTAATATGAAAAAAGCAGTCTGTTACTTCACCCCAGACATGCATGATTTCTTCTTGACTAAGTGGTCTCCAAGGCCCTCTAATACCTTATCTCCTTATCCAAGGACCTGTCCATAGTCTGTTGTGAAATACACACGTGACCCATTATGATACCAAAAGCTGGAATTCATTTGATGATTTAAATTATTTCTTGCTGATAAAATATTTAACAGCAGGTTACTCAGATAATATTTGGCATATTTCCTTGAAACACTAGCGGTCCATTCTTAAAACATGTAAATTATTAATGATATGTTATAAAGCACTGATTAATGAAACTTTCATACCACTCTATACATTCATATGAGGTCAGCTTTTCCAATTCAGACCAAGTTCAGTAACACACAGAAAAGAATAATGAATACAGGTCTTCTTCCTCTGGCACAGCCACAGCAAAGTTAAGACAAGCACATTATATAATGGATTTAGCTTTTTTTTTTTTTTTTTTTTTTTTTTTTAACGATAGTCAAAGATGTACAAGTGAAAATAATTTTGTGAAATGCTGCTGATTGCTTGTATACTATGAAGAAGTAAAATATCAAGCTACAAAATGAGTTATGTGTGACTGTCTCAGAAACTCCCTTTTGCTACTTACAGTTGGTTAAGCAATATTTTAATCTTAGTGAAAACCGTAAGGACATTACTCATGGAAGTAACTCAGAATGAGGACTTCTGGTTTTAAAATGTTATATTTTCTCATTTAACACAAAGATTATAAAATAAATTCTCCAGGCAATAAACTAAGGTATGAATCTTCCTATTTACTCTTTAGTCATTTTATCTCAAGGTTATTTAGATATGTCCACCTCCTTCATGTTACAAGTAACTCATTGGCTAAAATCCAGCATTTTTCAGACCATTCTAATCTATTGATTAGAACTCTGAACTATTCCATTTTATATATCCATTCTACACTTGTATCCATAATGTAATTTTAGTAGTTATTGTTGTGAATCAAGGTACAATAATATACTTTTATTGCTATTATCAGAATTTCTCACTTTATTTTAAGATTTTTATATAAATATATTTTGATTAAAAATATTTTTGTTAAATATTATGTTTGTATAAATTGGTTTTGGGTTGCCCTAGAAAACATATAGGTAGGTAGTCGTGTATTTCAGCTCATGCCAGAGCTGACAATCTAGACCTAATTCAGATGTCTGAATTGGAGCTAAATTTTCTTTGCATGACACCCAGGAAAAAGCAATCAATTTAGGCTCTTGAAGGATGCAGGCAGATAATGTGAAAAACAAGGACTCATCAAATGTTGTTCTTACATGGGCAAGCGAAAGGGACATAAGAATAGACATAGGAAACATAAGAAATAGCTGTTGTCTAAACACAACTAATTCTTTCTAGCCATCTTTCTCTGAGAAATGGGAAATTCTGGGAATTCTCTGTTCTGCAGCCTGGGCTTTCCTTCTCTAGATGATCCCTTCTCTGCTGAAAGAGGTGTAGTTCCAAGTTCTCCCCCTAAACTAACAAATCTGAATAGAGCCATAACACAGTGTCAGGGGCAGGGCAAGACAAGCATGACAGTGGCGGAGAGGCTTCAGGTTTCATCTTTTCAAAAAGACAGTTTAGACAGCTTTTGAAAGGGAAAGAAACTGTCACATGGATTGGTATTGGGTAGTTGCTGCTCAAGGAGCTGCAGAGATAAAAAGTTGTTAAGGTGTAAGTAGTTGTTGCACAAGTGGGTTTGTTTTCTTTGTTTGATTTGTTTGTTTTTCTACAGTCAGTTCTGTCTTGACCTCCTCGCTACACAGCTACATGGTCTGTCTTTATTGCAGTTCTGGTCTTATGCAGAAACCTAATTAAAGTGACCACCGAAGACATGGGAAAAACTAATTCACCTCTAAGAGCTGGACTTTACAAAAAGATAAAAATGAAGTGGTTACGGAAACCCTGATAGGCCACTTGAAAATAATTGAAAATAATTGAAAATAATTCAATATTTCAGTTAAAATTTAACTGAACTGTGTGTGACTACATAATAAAAAGATAGAAAAGTTTTTTCCAAGCAGACTAGTACAATGACTTTCCAACATTTCCTAATAACTAAACCTTACCCCACAAGCCAGGTACCCGAAAATGGAGGCGCACAAAATTGCTGGTTATTTTAATTCAAACAATGAAAATACTTGAGAGAAAATCTTTTCAACCCAGCATGTCAACTACTTAATAAAATTGAAGTCTTAAAAAGGTAAGAATTATTCTGATGTTTCTATTGAGTACTTATAATTTTCTACCTTTAGATCCATGTTATAAACTCTCCAGTGGTAGTAGTGTAGGCATAGTTCCTCTTAAGCAAATGTCCGAATTAATATAAAACTTCTCTATCTTTAATCTTTGAATCTGAAAGGTTAATTATTTAACATTACAAAAGATAAATAAAGGAGTATGAAAAATACTTTCTTTTTATTTTATGTTAGGAATAAGTATTGAGCATAGATGCTACATGTTATCACTTTATTATTTCTTTTTTAGAAAATGCTCATTCTTTTAAAACGTAAAAAAACTTCTTATTATAGAAAAGCTATCAAAGTCCTTAAATATGTTTTCTTAACTTTTTCAAAGAAAAGAAAAAAATTTCTGAATAGTCAATGTTTATTAAATCCATTAAAATTTTACTACTCAGAGTGCTTCCTACAAGAACTTTTTTGTTTTTGGTGGTTTTGTTGTTTTGTTTTGTTGTTGTCCTTGTTGTTTTTACTAAGCAACTGAAGATCTGCATTTTTGGTCATTTACTATGGTCTATGTCTTTTTTTAATTATCATTATTATTTATTTATTTATTTCTCTCATAACTCACAAAGCCAGTACTTGCTGAAAAATGTCCCTCAAATCCCCTTTACTATGCCCCTTTCCTTTCCCTTCTACATTTTGCAAACTGGATTGGTATTCCAAGTGGACTCCTTCTTGATTACTATTTTATGGGAGGTGCAGAAATTGCAATCAAATATATGCAACTCACTTCAGTTGCCTAGTCACTAGACCACAAAGCTATCAGCTCTGAAAGATCACTTATGTGTGGAGCATGTTCCCAGCAATAGTTGAAATGTGTCTTTAAGGTCTGTTACTAACAATTCTTGTAATGAGCAAGGTAATGATTGGAGCTGTGCCTATCAAAATCAAGCAAATTATTTGTGATTATATTTCCAACCTTAAATGTAAGGACCCAGAACAATCACTAAATCTTTGGTGCCCTCGCATTGCTATCTGTGTTGGAAGGAAAAAAAAAAAAAAAAAAAAAAAAAAAAAGACCAGATGACTTCTTTTCCCTGTTAATTATTTAATGTACTCTCTTCTAAAGTTCTTTTCTCTTAACTCATATTCATCTTCTTGTTGTTAGACTAAAGCATGAATTAGGCAGTCTAGTTGCTTTCAGATGGGTTTTCTAAGACTGAGACCAATTACTGCCTTTTCATACTACATGTTTACTGTAAGTGCTTCACAGCCTAGACCTGAGAGGAAGACAGCTCAGTTACTGTGGAGACCTAAATGCATGTAGGAAAGGGATTAGGTGATGGTTGATACAGACAGTCAATTAGTACTTCAAAGGGAAGCTGACTCCTTGTTTTATATACACAGAACATGGGATAAAAGGTTGTAGTTTGATTTCTTGTAATCTTTGTTGCTTCTGTGTTGACCAGGACAGCATGATATTGGAAGGTTTCTCGGAAGTTAGAAGAGTCACGGATTGGTTCCTAATGGAATGGAAACACTAAGAGAAACAATGACATTGTGTGATCTGTACACACTAGCTTTTCTAAAGTTTTTCAGGGTGCAATGACTCTCTGGGACTCTGTCTGTTCAAGTTAAAAGTATTCTTAATCACTGTGATGTGCTGCTGATCAAACCTTGAACTGTCTGGTCAAATTATTTCCACTAAAGCAGTTCTATTTATGATTAATTAAAATTTCTTCTTGATTGTATACAGTATTTTTTTTCTTAATGTATAATCCCTCCATTGTGTAGTGATTGGAAATATTGGCCCAATCCTTAAAATATAAAACATATTATTTCAATACATGTTATGCCTATGCTGAGATGTATTAAGTTCACGCATTTGATAAAGGAAACAAAAGATAGAAATCTATGCTAATAACAAGTAAAGCAGTATACTATAAAATATTAGGTTTTTTTCATGGTGTCCATTTGTTCATGCAACTAAAATTATTATTATTATTATTATTATTATTATTATTATTATATACTGGAATAACCCTTTTGCCCCTTAAAGGACTGTCTGTGTGTCAGTTTTGCAATACACTGATGTTTGTGGATATGTTTTCACTTTCCAGTCTTAATTATTCTGAAAGCAGCAAAACATCAGATTAATATGTAACTGCAAACAGCCACATTCAAGAAAACATTTGTTTTTTGTATAGAATCACAGAATTTCTAGGTTGGAAGAGACCTCAAGATCATCGAGTCCAACCTCTAACCTAACACTAACAGTCCCCACTAAACCATATCCCTAAGCTCTACATCTAAACGTCTTTTGAAGACTTCCAGGGATGGTGACTCCACCACCTCCCTGGGCAGCCTGTTCCAATGCCTCACAACCCTTTCAGTAAAGAAGCTCTTCCTAACATCTGACCTAAAACTCCCCTGGCGCAACTTTAGCCCATTCCCCCTCGTCCTGTCACCAGGCACGTGGGAGAACAGGCCAACCCCCACCTCTCTACAGCCTCCTTTAAGGTATCTGTAGAGAGCGATAAGGTCGCCCCTGAGCCTCCTATACAGTACATATTATTTTGTTCAAATAAAGAATATAAAATATGAATTGAAATATTTAAAGACACAACTGCTAAAGAATAAAGGAAATAATTCCTAAAATATTATTACTCTGAAATTATTCCTAAATTATTTTTATTTTCTCTTCTTCTTCTTCTCCTTCTTCTCCTTCTTTGTCCATCCCCTGATAAAATTTTGAATTTCTTTCTTTACTTATGTTATTTATCTGTTCAACCTAATTGTTCTGTTTCTCCTCAGAGATAAATATAAGGGAATTCCTATCCAAATGACAGTAAAAATGAAAAATATCTAGAATGGAGCTCTAGGCCCATCCAATTTTAAATGTTCAATTAAAGCATCTAACTGAGGAGGCAAGGGGATATATTCATCTCACCTAACTTTAGACAATTAAAGTTGAAATGCTTACACATGAGTCAGTGATTCTTTATGAAAAGTGGAAGGCAGTGGAAGAAATAAGCACTTTTAGAGAAAGATTACACTGATGTATTTTAGGTATCTGTATTACAATAAGAAGAAATAATTTTTGAAGTGCTATTTTATCACATAAAGTCTAAGAGAATCTGATTACTGTTAACTTTGTATATAGTAAATGAAGGAGAAAGATGCTACTCCTAAATGTAATTTACCCAGTTTATTATTATTATTATTATTATTTAATGTGCCTTACACACAGAGTAATCTCTTTCTGAATTGCTTATCAGGGCAACCTACAACAGATAAGATTTTTCATTTGTGTGTTTCCTATTTTTGTACTGGTCATAAGTGATTTTATTGGAATTACATATATAGAAAAAATTATGAGCAGATTGCTCACAGGACATTACAGAAATGTGATTAAACAAATAATATGAAAGAACACAAGATTTTTTATTTGTTGTATATCCATTAGTCCAGAAGAATGAAAGAAAATTGTATTTTTCGTTAAATCTACAAGCTAGATCTTAAAATTTCATAGCCTTGATATTGTATTGCTCTGATCCTTTTTAATTTACAGTTAATCCTTTAATTTAATTTAATCCTTTTTAATTTACAGTTAACCAACATGACATCTTAGTGGTTTCCATGTCTTCATATGCATATTTTCTAGCCTAGCCCAAGGGAAACTATTCCATGGTATAGCAGCCAGAGTGATACTACAGCACAGATAATGTTGTAAAGAACTATACCCTAGAACACCAAGTGGAATAGAGATTTTGATGCTTTCTGGTTTTCAGTGCCATGTCACACTGAGTGCATTATGTTACTGGGTTTTGTTTCTTCCACTATGTAACAGTATAACTTGGAATTTTAATTGCTCCCAAATCCTACTGTTACCTATATCCAGCGCCGGTGTTGTGATAGCACTGTGATAACATGTTCTAAAGGGTAGGAAGGGTAGAAACAAATAAGCACCTTTTCACTGATGAAAAGCTAAACTGTACATCAACATTCCTCTTGTGATGCTGAAGTCAACTGTCAGATAATTTTATCTAGAAGATAGGACTCACTATACAATATAAAAACAATTATTTACATAAATAGTGCAACCATCTATTAGAATAACTATGGAAGCTAAAGAACTATCTCACATTCAGTGTATTTATCTCTATCTGTGATAAAAGTAATTTTCTTTCTCTTTCACCCTTGTTTATTTAGGATAGATTCAGGTCTGCTGAAAGAAGAGAATAATAAGGTGTGCCAAATGCTTTAAATTAGCACTTTTCCCTGTGGTTCTAAAAAGGAAGATCATCTTGAAATTATTCAAAAAGCACTTCCTAACATATCAAACAATACAAATCTCTTTGAAAATAAATTTTAGAAAGCTATACTGTAGTTAAATTGAGTCTCATTTCAAAAACCTTAGATTGAGAAGTATAAATCTCAAAAAAAAAAAAAAAAAAAATCCTAAAGAATAGAATAGAATTGTGAGGCTGTTGAAACTTTTTCATTTAATCCAGAAACATTAATTTTGGTAATACACTAAATCCACTAGGACTTGTATCTGAATTTCCCATGTTGCTCCACAGCTCTTATGGTATCTACACCATACCTAAGTAATATGCCAATATCATAGCAGTACCACTAGGCCTATACTATACTGGACAATACTACACACACACGTGTTGTAGTGCTATTGCAGGACCAGTCTTGCCTTTCATCCTGCATTAATGTACACAGACCAAACACTTCTGCTTCTGTGCTTCCAGCCCCTGAAAGCAATGTAAACATGTGCTAAAATACTGAAGACCAGGGAAGAAGATGCCTCAGCAATCATTGCCAAATGATCAGCTCTCTCCTCCATCTCTGCCTTGGCCTGTTCAATCCTAAGAATGCTTCCAAAAGGCAGTATGAACAAGACTAAAGGGATGTGTGTCCTGTGAACAAGAAGCCCAGAGGATGGGCTTAGGGTCCCAGAGGATGATTTTTGAGGTCTGTGGTGGTTTTACTGTGCTAGGCAGCTGAACACCACAACTGCTCTCTCACTCCCCCTCCTCAGATGAGGAGGGGAAGAAGTAAAGGAAAGAACAACTCACGGGTTGAGATAAGGATGATTTAATTAAAGAGGAAAAAAAAATATTATTAAGGAAATATTATTATTAATTAAACAATTCAACTAAAGGGAAAAAAAGGAAAGGGGAAGAGGGAGGGGGAAAGGGAATAACAAAACAAAACAAGTAAAGGCTATGTGGAAGTGCAGAGGAAAGAAATTACTCTCTACTTCCCACAAATGAGCGATGCTTGACCACGTCCTTGAAGCAGGGCCTCAACGCACGTAACCGATGTTCGGGAGGAGGACAGACATTTTTGCAACGAGAGCCCACCCCTCCCTCTTCCTCCTTTTTCCACCTTTTATTGCTGAGTGTGACATCATATGGTATGGAATATCCCTTTGGTTGGGTTAGGTCAGCTGCCCTGCTGATGTTTCTTTCTCACTTTTTTTTTGCCCACCCCGTTAGGAGGGTTAGAGAGAGTCCTGATGCTGTACCAGCACTTCTCAGCAGTAGACCCAACACCGGTGTGATAGCACTGCTGTTCTAGCTACAAGTGCAGAGCGCAGCACTGTATGGGCTGCTGAAGGAAAAGTTAACATCCCAGCCAGACCCAGTACAAAGTCCCTTCCAACACAAGCCATTCTATGATTCTCTGATTCATGATGCAACATAGCACAGACACAGCCAGTGTGTGCTTGAGGGCCAAGCATCCCAAGGTGTCCATCTACCATGTGGTATTAAAGTTGAGGATCAGACCTAGCTTACTGCTATTTAGTAGGATCTTCACCACTCTTCTCCCCTAGTCCAAGGTAAACATACTAATTGTATCACCTTCCTGTTTTCAGGCCACAATTTCTTTGCCATCCCTGACCACTGCTCCTTCATAAGAAAATAGTGTAGCAGAATTGCTGTGCACATGGGAACTGTCAGAATTTCTTCTCCTGCGAGATTAAGTATGGTTGGAGATTGTGCTAGGTTAAGGAGGTTCATATTGAAAGAGAATCAGAAAGGGGTAATGCAAACACCATTTGTACTTTGAAGAGCACAGACTACAGATCTGCCATGGAGTTAGATCTTCTTGAATAAGAAATTATTGCAGCAAGGGAAACTCCTTCTCTCACATACTGTCCACTAATATTTTGATGATTACATGACCACAGAGCATGTGTTTTTACCTAAACTATTATACAAATTATTCAGATCTCTTAACAAGCTGTTCTCCTTAAATGTGTTCAGACTTAATGTGCTTATATCTATTTTGTTTCATTTCTGGGTCTGGCTCTCTTTTCATGGACTAGCAAGGCACACTAAGACACAACCTCTTGTAATTCTTCTTCATGACACAGAGAGATAACAGTGCCCAAACTTCATCTCAAAATAAAGTTGGGACCTGGATGGAGTGCACACCCAGTCCTGTGAAGCCAGAATTCCTACTTGGTCTAGTAATTAAACTTGCTTAAGAGGATTGTAATGCTAGCAATTGCTTTCTGAATCTGAAGCAGTTTCAACCAGGACTTTTCAGCTGAGAAATAAATGCTGATGAGATGTTGAGTGGCATGATTTCAGTACAATGCCTAAAAAGTCAACCTCTACCTACATGCTTTGTTGCATATTATTGTCCAGAAAAGATTCATCTGGATAATTTTTATTTTATTTTATTTTATTTTATTTTATTTTATTTTATTTTATTTATTTTATTTTATTTTATTTTATTATTTTTTAGAATGTATTCACTTAAAAGTCCATTCTGCCTGTACAATTACATTTATCTGTTTTTCAGTTGTCCTGAATCAACTGTTTCTTCCATAGCTTGATGTATTTTCAGAAGACAATCAGAGGTTGTTTCATATTGTTGCTAACTCATAAAACACAAGTGTTGAAGGACCACTAGCCCTTCCACTACAGAACTGTACAACCAGTACCACTTAGTTCATCCATCAATCTCATGACAGCTCAACTAAGAATCCAGTTGGATTGTTTTTGTCTTTTCTCATATAAGGGAGACCATATAATAAACAATAGTTGTTTCAGGATCAGAGGAGCATTTGTCTACAAATAGTTTCATTTTACCATCTTCTAAATTCCTATAAAATGCTACACATCAGCCTGCACTTGTAACATCCCTGAAGATCCAAGCATCTTACAAATTATGCTCCCAATAGTTCTCAATAGTTTTTCACATACTGTTCTACAACTTTTACCTAAACACCTCATATTAACTGCTGTTTCTAGGGAAACAATTAGCAGCACATTAATTATAGATCTGATTAGATAAAGTTATTCTTGTCTTCACCCCCCCCAAAAAAGAAAAGATAGTCGTGCAAGTAAATAAAACTAAAATTGATGTCTATCTGTTAGAAAACGTATCTGTTGTGTATTGCTTTAAAGTTGTTAACTATAGTCAACCTTGTTTCCAGACTTAAGACAGCATAGTTTTATTGAAAAGATTTAAAGCTCATGCAAAGCATGCTTAATGTTTTAATCCTGTTATCATGAAAAATGGGTTTGTATTTAATGCACAGGCAGGTAAACAGTGAAGTCCAGTTTACATTCTAAATTATTCATAGTATTTCTTTGTGTCCTATGGGTTTAGAGTGTATCAATACCCTTGCTGTAGAGATACCAGCCCTGCCTCCACAGAGGCTAAAAATTGAAATTAAGGAAAGGCACACTGGCTCTTCTGGCTCTGCTTGGGACAATTTGGGCTTGAAAGCATCATGGCTGCATTTGTGCACTGTTAACTGCCTGAGTCTGCATTAATTTAGGATTCTTAAAACTGTGCTATATACTCCGGTAGATATGATCTTAGACCTTTCCATTTGTTTTAAGTTTAATATTCTGTTGTCTTGGTATTCATTAGATCCCTGGCTAGAATGCTGAGCACCAAAACTTACTTTATTTATTTATTTATTTATTTATTCTGGTTGTCAGATCTATACCAGTCTATACCAGTCTGAACCACTGAACTGCTCAGAATCACTCTCACAAACAAGCCCCAGCAGGATTATCAAAACAGATATTTCTGTAAGTTACTTGATTTTCGAAAAGAATCAGTGAGCAATTTCATGTCCCATACAACAACCACAAGAGCAGACTGCTCAAGAAACAATCAGACTTTAGTCCCCAGGCCATGTAAAGAATAAGTCTCTTCCACTTCAAGTTGGGACTAGAAACATTGGCATTAGTATGGACTACTTGTCTAGTAAAATAAGTAAAAGTTTTCCATAAGGTGTGGATGGGACCCTGTAACAGACAGGCAAGAGCCCTGTAACACACAGGCAAGAGCCCCAAACTCCTTTGTTTACATGTCTGGCTGTTTCCACTACTTGGCACCTAGCATTGTAGTCTTAAACCCTTGCACACATTGCCTCAGTTAGGGGACCCACTGTGCTGATGTTTTGGGGCATATAACCTAACAAAACAGGAGCCTATGAGATGTGTAGTGAAAAAATCACAGAACCTGATAGAACTTCATAATCAGATACTCCATTACACAAACACTCATCTCAGTTTGCCCCAGATGTTCCACTTTATAGGTACGCAGGCATGTGACCTTTCCTGCATGTAGGTTAGATGATACAAAAGGGAAAATAACTGAGATTGTGGCAGTCTTTTTATTTTATTTTATTTTATTTTATTTTATTTTATTTTATTTTATT
>NC_048893.1:158719172-158721066 GCF_011077185.1 Oxyura jamaicensis
TTTTATTTTATTTTATTTTATTTTATTTTATTTTATTTTATTTTATTTTATTTTATTTTTCCTCTCTGGCTGTTGTTATCCCTGGGGTGTGAACGCGACCACAGTGAAGACAGCTGCCTCACGCTACAGTGAGGTTTAATTCTCATTAATCTCAGCATAGCCCAGGCTCTATGTCTTCTGGCTAGTGCTCTAACCCCTTACACCACATGCGAAAATACAGACACGATGTGTGCTTTTCCGTGTAGAACTGGCTCTCAGATGAACACACAGTGAACTGCCCCCAAGTGAATATATTCTGTAAAATTTGCTTTTGTTTTTCAGTACTAAACTACAAATAGTCACCTGAATTAGATGGGATACATTCTCCTGCAATACAGCCTTTGAGTCATTATCAGAATAAGAAAATCTGTCTCAGATAGTTTCACGGTGTCTTGCTAATTCATTTTATTAGGAAAAAACATAAAATGTTTAACACCTCAGCACTTTGGGCTTTATTTTCTGCAAGCGTCCTTTACCATTACATCATTGCTGTTAGTGGAATTTGTTGTTCTTATCCAGGAAAATAGAAATACATTTTGAGCTGAGTGTTCTTTCTTTCTTTCTTTCTTTCTTTCTTTCTTTCTTTCTTTCTTTCTTTTTCTTTTTGCTGTGTCACATATTTGTAACTGAAAAACAGGGTTTTTTCCTCTTCTGTACTTGAAATGTTTCTGTACTCATGATGCAAAATAAGTGTTTCCAAAGGACCAAACTTAAATTTAACTATACAGATTCCTTTTGATTGAATGGGAAGCATGCAGCTTAATACCATGCAAGCCTTTTAACATTAAGAACATGTTTTTCACCCAGTTAACATTTCAGTGAAGCAGATTTTGGACCAACTTTGTGACAATCTTTGTAAATCCTAGCAACCAAGTCTTAGTTAAGCAGATGCTTTCTCAATAGTTTCTTTAAAACTTTCCTAAAACTTTTATGTACGTCCTCTATGGTCTTTCATACTTTTTAATTCGAGAAATACTGGTGTGTATTTGTCACCTGCTTAGCATTAATTTCTGATTCATAATCTCTCTACAAATAACAGGTTTATTGATTATAAAACCTCCCACAGGGCTTTTTCGCCAGTGTGAGTCTTTTTATTAAAATTTAAAAAAAAAAAAAATCCTGAAAAATGGTGACTTGGACATGAGCCACCTTTATTTTAATGTTTTTTTTTGCAGTCAACTTGTTTCCCTAGCAACGTAGGTTCTTGCTGTTTGGCAGAAGACAGATTTCTTTGGTTCCATCATGACGCAAAGCTGAAAGAAGAAACAGAGAGACAAGCAATGAAAATTCACTATTTCATTATTTGAATATGTGAATTACCCCAAGCTGCAGTCAAGCCATGGGTCTTATCCAGTGTCCTTCAACAGTTATTCAATCTCTTCAGTGCTGCAATGCTTCATTTACATTAATTAAATAATTACACCAAACTCTGTGTAAAGTTAGCATTCAACTGAATTCAGGCATTCTAAAATAGTCATTCTGTAAAGCTGAAGCTTGTATTATTATGCTATGAATTGACAATGATTTTGTTTATTTCCCTCACTAGAGATTTTAAAACTTCCCTTCCCAAAATAGAAAGAAATAAGAAAGAAATATAGAGTGTGAGAGAGAGAGAGAGAGAGAGAAATAAATTGTTGATATTTCACAAAGGTAAAAAATGGAAGTTAGTGTCCCACAGTCTTAGTTCTTTATTTAATATCATGAGAATAACGTTATAATCTAGTACAGCTAGTACACATTAAAGATTAATTTCTGTGAAGTTGATTAAAAAAGGATTGCTCTTCCTTACATAATATGAAGAAAAAGAAAAAGAAAGAAAGAAAGAAAGAAAGAAAGAAAGAAAGAAAGAAAGAAA
>NC_048893.1:158721076-158733804 GCF_011077185.1 Oxyura jamaicensis
AGAAAGAAAGAAAGAAAGAAAGAAAGAAAGAAAGAAAGAAAGAAAGAGAAAGAGAGAGAAAGAAAGAGAGAGAAAAAGAAAGAAAGAAAGAAAAAGAAAGAAAGAAAGAAAGAAAGAAAGAAAGAAAGAAAGAAAGAAAGAAAAAGAAAAAGAAAAAGGAAAAGAAAAAGAAAAAGAAAAAGAAAAAGAAAGAAAGATATTAATTATATTGACATAGAATGGTTTGGATTGGAAGGGAACTCAAAGACCATCTAATTCCAAACCCCTACTATTGGCAGGGGCAACTCACACTTGACCAGGTTGCTCAAAGCCCCATCCAACCTAGCCTTGAACACTTCCAGGAATGAAGCATCCACAGTTTCTCTGTGCAATCTGTTCCAGTGCCTCGCCACCCTCAGAGTAAACAATTTCTTCCAAATATCTAATCTAAATCTACCCTCTTTCAGTTTAAAACCATTACTTCTTTTCCTATCACTACACTCATTCTCTGACAAAGAGTCCTTCCCCATCTTTCCTGTAGGCCCCCTTTAGTTATTGGAAAGTTGCTATAAGGTCTCCCCGGAGCCTTCCCTTCTCCAGGCTGAACATCCCCAACTCCCTCCTTCTGTCTTTGTAGGAGAGGTGCTCCAGCCCTCCAATCATCTTCGTGGATCTCCTCTGGACCCATTCTAACAGTTTCATGTCCTTCTTGTGCTGGGGGTCTGGGAGCTGAACGGAGTACTCCAGGTAGGGTCTCAGGAGAGCAGAGTAGAGAGGGAGAATCACCTCTCTCGACCTGCTGGCCACCCTTGTTTTGGTGCAACCCAGGAAACAGTTGGCTTTCTGGGCTTCAAGCACACATTGTCTGCTCATGTTGAGTCTCTCATCAACCAACGACCACAGAAGAGACATAAGAGGGACAGACTTCCCCTAGCATGCATATCATAAGACATTTGCAAATTCTTGGTACTAAGAGAAAACTGGAGGCTTGGGCATATATCTCACACGTTATCCATCAAGAAGCTGACATGTGGCCCACTATTTACAGATTTTTTATTTTTTTTTTTTTTTAATGATTAATTGAAGCAATCAGAATGTTTTCTGCAACAGCTTAATGTGAGTTAGACAATCTACAAACGTTTCACTTGAACATATTTTCAGTGAGTCAGATGCAAAAGCGAACAGTCCACTCAGTGGATATCTATGTTTGTTTTTGACATAACCTACACTTAACTCTTACCTTCAGTATAATTTAATGCGCAGTCTAATGCTGTTCAAAAAGTCTTCTTGAGGCAAGCTCAATGAAGCTGGCCATCATTTAAGATTATAAAATAGGACAGAAAAGACAGATGATAAGCTGGAACACTGGGAATAATTAAGTGCATAAAAAGATAAGAAAATTTATAAGATTACCTCTGCCCCAGATGTGGAATAGAGCAGGAACATATATATGACCACAACTGAGAAGTTACATATTTTGACCCTGCTGTATGGGAGACATCTGAGGCTTTCTTATGCCAGTGAAGAAATTCTTCACTTTCCCTCTTTCATGAGAGCTGTTTCATGCTTCTCCCCAAACACATGCATTATGCCTTACACACAGTAATCTGTGTAAGGGTGGAGGCAAAAATAGGTTTTGTATGTATTTTGCAGTTACATCCTAAATTAAAAGACAACTGTGTTAACTTATGTTCTGTGCAAATTGGGATTGAAAAAGATGACAATATCTACATGACAATTCTCAACAGTCAAGCATGAAGACTGGGACAGTTTACACCTCTCTAACACCAATCCCCTTAACACAGATACTTTAAAAAGTTGTCTCTTCACTGTAAGTTTCCTTTGTAGCTGAAGGAAAGAGATGGACACTTTATGGTTAGGCCAAACTCAAATGAAAGCAGGTCACTATGTACTCTGTATTCAGCTCATCTGAAGGCTTAAGAAAGTAGTGTTGAACATATCAGCCCTCCAAATATTAATAAAACATAGTCTTCCTAAAAACAATAATAGAAATATAAGGGTTTAAAAACATGGGTTCCAACTTCATCTTTTGGTACAGATAGCAGTAAACATAAATTGATTTATTGCCACTAGTGGACACCCAAGTTACTTATTAAATAAGCAATGTATGGACCAGTATTAGTCTTGATGCCTAAGAATCCTGATCTTTTATGAGGAGATGTTTGGACTGGAAACTTATTCATATTCAGCCTTTACTTTAAAAGGCCTGTTATACAGCCATGTATTATGAAACTGATCATTACCATTGATGCAATTTGGTTTTGAGCTGTATATCTGTAAACAACAAAAATCCCAGGGGTATGATTGGAAAAAATATATGAAAGTTCTTAGCATTTCTAGATTTTTTGACTTTATAAGTAGTTTAATAATGGAAATGAGGTAAAAAAAAAAAAAAATGGCAAAATCTTTTCAATATGGAAGACAGTGAAAAATGAATGAATCTTTCTGTTCCTTAAGAAAATTTTATTTATATTTTAAAAATCACCTAGGCCTTCTGGTCTATGAAAAAGCAACATTTGGAGAGGCTCATGAATTTTGTATTTCTTGAATCTTTGATAAAATATTATGCAGTATAAATGCCCTATTCTGTATATTTTTTATTGATGTAGGTACATTTTCTTCCTTTGAATACTTACTAAACAGAACTCTTGTCTTCTGTATTGATTTTGCTGTCTCAGCCACATTGAGGCATAGATGCTTTTTTGGCTTCCATCTGAATGAACAATTTCCTAGTTAGACACACTGGATTTGGAGTT
This sequence comes from Oxyura jamaicensis, assembly GCF_011077185.1. Taxonomy (NCBI): domain Eukaryota; kingdom Metazoa; phylum Chordata; class Aves; order Anseriformes; family Anatidae; genus Oxyura; species Oxyura jamaicensis. The sequence goes on from NC_048893.1 coordinate 158,723,833, forward strand.
GGGTCAATAAAAGCTTAACTGTGTCCTTTCTCTTTCCTCACACAGCTCACAAAAGAGAACTAAATTCCATTCATCCTTTCACTGGCCACTGTGGAATCTTTAGCAATGCAGTCCTGGCTGGGATGAGGAAACATGGCAAGAAATTGGAAGAAACACAAATAAGAATTCTTTATTTCCCATGCTCACTGCCCTGAAGATCTGTTGCCACTGGGGTTGCATGTGAATTTCCTGCACTTTAACTATTTGTCTCTGACACTTAATTGCTTTGGAAGTATAACACATTAGATATCAAAAGAAGATTTAGCTTAATCCTGCTGAATCTGATGTGGTTAACTGTAAGTTATTTGCAAAAGGACCATTTTGAGTGGTTCTTGGCAATATGAACATAAAAGTTCATTGAACAGGTCTCATGTGAAGAATATTTTTAAACTTGTGAATAACGTAACCATAGATTAATAAAGTGTTTTTACTTTAATCTTTGTGGACAGATGCAATTTTCTCTTCAAATATTTTACAAATATTTATTGTTTGCTACAATACAGTTAATGCATTTAAGTTATGTTGCTGTTGTTTGCTTGCTTTGTAATGTTATACTGCTCTTATATATATCCCATTTACAGTAAACACTGCTAAGATAGAGAGATATCAATTTAAATTGTAGACGTTTCCAAATAGTTTCTGAAGTCTTTGATTTCAGGCTTCTCCAGAAGTTTCTGCATGTATTATATCACTGTGGTCTCCCAGTCTTTAAGACTTTCTCTTTCATTAATTTCTATGTTGACATCCCATGCACAGAAATATGAAATGTTAAAAAAGAGTTCATGGTCATAATTTCTCCTTAAGACTTCATATGTGCACATGTGAGACATGCAGATACATATGAGCATGCCCTTTTAGGCATAAATCCAGGACTCATTTAAGGCCAGACTGTCGTGTTCATATGTGACACAGTAAAGTAGTCCAGTGATAGTACTGGTAGGAAGAAGCACAAGCTAAAAACATCAGCTTTTCCTGAGCTCTGACAGTTTATTGAGCAGCCAGTTTATTCACTGAAAGATTTTATCTATTTGCAACATCCCAGCTTACATCTCTAGTCCCCTGACAAGGAAAGACACAAAAGCCAGGCGTCTTTTTGAATATTTTCTTTCAGCACCTTTGATATGAACTCTATTTCAGTGGGATTTTCAATCCATTAGATAGAACACCAAGTGATGTCTGCCTCTAAGGAGTTCTGCTGAGTGAAGACTATTTAATATGTAACTTGTTAAACTATGTATCTCAGGTTTTATCTCCCCTTCTTTTTCACTATTTTATAACAGTATAAACCCTCTGAATTTGAAGAGAACATTGAGAGGCTTCTGCAAGGTTATCTTCTGCTTCAGAGCTTAAATTAATACTACTTTTAGCATCTGCAGCACAGTTTGTAATTGGAATAGAAGATTATTTAGAATTTCAAGGAAGGAGGCAGAAATAGAAAATACTGCTGTTTTGGTTTTACAGCATTTTTTTATTATTATTTTTTCACACATTACACCTCAATAACTACTTTTCTGCACAAATAATAATAACATGAACTTTTTTTTTTTTTTTTTTTTTTTTTTTTTTCCCCTTTAGGGGGATAGGGGAGTAAATGTTCAAATTCTTACATAACCAGAATGCATGAAAGCTGAAGTTTAACAGCCTTTAAACTGTGAGATCACATATTGATTATGATCTGGATTTTATTTCAATTGTTTTTGAATTGTATATATATCAAAGAAGAAACAACTGCATGTGGGTAATGGGAAGAACAGGGGTTCCAAGAGTTTCCTCATCTTAAGAATGGAAGGACAGCAAGATCTGAAAGAACAGTAAATTTTCTGCATAGATAATGTTTTTCTATGACTTGGGACTCTATCTTTCTAAAGATAGAGAGGATGAAAATCATGCTGATGCATCTCATGTGATGTGTCTCATATATACACTGTATTCCAAAAATAAATAAAATAAATGAAATGAAATGAAATAAAATAAAATAAAATAAAATAAAATGAAATAAAATGAAATAATAAAATAAAATAAAATAAATAAAATAAAAGGTATAATGCAAACCAAAATGTTTTACAGAACAAACCATGAAAACCAATGATATCTCAGAATGTATGACCAGACATAATGAGAACCTAATATAACTGGATAAAGAAAAATTCCTCTGAATCAAGTGATGATGAGCAGACCATGTTAAATTTAGGTTGCAAAATGAAATAAAAGCAAGCCTATTATTAAGGATATTTATTTTAATAACTTAATAAAGGAAATCAGTGAAATTTCAAATTATTTAGAAAGTTTAAATGCTTGTTTGAAAAAGAAGATTGGAACTACTTTAAACCACAGTTAAAAAATCCGACACATCTACTAAGACCCAAGACCTAACTAAATATCTAATCACCTCATGCTGAGAATCATGAAGTACTCAAGGAGTAAATAACCTCCTCTGCATTTCACTACAGCTGTTGAGATGTGGGTATATGCTATATTGCCCATATTAGAAATCCATTTGCTCAAAACACCTTCTAGTCCCACATCCAAATTGTTTATAAGAACATTGAAAAGGACTGGCCCTAAAATCGAGCCTTGAGGGACCCCACTAGTGACCATCCGCCAGCTAGATGTGGCCTCATTTACCACAACCCTTTGAGCCCTAGCTGTCAGCCAATTGCTCACCTGTCATATGATGTTTTTGTTAAGTTTTATGCTGGAAGTTTTGTCCAGTAGGATCCTATGGGAAACCGTGTCAAAAGCTTTGCTGGAGTCCAAAAAGATCACATCAGCTGGTTTCCCTTGATCGACTAGATGGGTGATCTTATCATAAAAGGAAATCAAATTTGTTAGGCAGGACCTACCCCTTGTGAACCCATGTTGGCTGGGACCAATGACTACATTGTCCTCCAGGTGCACTTCAATAACTTCAAGGATTACCTTCTCCATAATTTTACTAGGCAATGATGTGAGATTGACAGGCCTGTTATTGCTAGGGTCTTATTACCCTTCTTGAAAATTGGCACATTTGCTAGCTTCTAGTCTACTGGGACCTCTCCAGATTCCCAGGATCGTTGAAAAATAATTGAGAGAGGTCCCATGATGATGTCAGCCAGCTTTTTAAGCACCCTGGGATGAATCCCATCTGGACCCATGGACTTGTATAGGTCCAATATGATTATACTAAGAATACAATGTTGAACTAGAGTAATTACAAAACATCTGTAGAGATGTTGTAACTATCAGTACATGTACATATTCCTAGTCCATTTGAAATGCAATTTTGTATAAACAGTAAGTATTTAACTTTAGGAGTAAATTAAGTTGCATTGGAATTCAAGTGGGACAACCATACCCATATATATTTCTATGTACAGGTAAAAATTGTTAGATTATTGGCTCACATGACTTAAATTTCAGTTAAAATCAGGAAAAGTAATTTAATCTACCATGTGCTTTTTTTCCAGAACTGCAAGATGAGGTTTAACCAGCTCTGAATTCAGTCTTTCCTTCCAAGGCTACCCAAAAATATTCACATGAAAGTTCAGAGGACAATCTCATTTGTGATGAAGAATTTCTGGTCCTAAAGCGGCAAGGGCCAAAGTCATGTATGTTTAGCTATGCTTCAGAAGAAAAAGAAACAACTTAAACAACCTATAGGACTTTAATTCTATTTAAAACTTACATGATTTTTTATGATGATGATAGGAGTAAATATCGTATTTCTCTTTACTAAAGATGATCTTGACTTCCTTAGTGGAAATGCTGTGGAAAAAAAAAAAAAAAAAAAAAAGGAAAGAAATAAAAAAAAATAGAAACCATCTGTCTGGCTGAGAGGAAGAAAATGTTTTCTCTAGAGACACATTTTAAATGAGGAGGAAATTACTTCCAAAGCATAAAGGTGGAGAAAGCCAACTTGATTTTATCTGAACCTATATAAAATAGTTCAAGCATCAAAGGAGAGGAAAAAGGAATGTCTCTAAGGACCAGAAGGCCACAGAAACCACCCAAAAAAAAGGCAAAAGTAAAAGAGAAACATAAAGTAATCCTTATACAAATAAAAAGTTTATAAGTTTTCTTTTAAACTGTTATGCTATTTCTGTTATATTTGTTCTGCAAGATATTTGCAACTTGTTTTTAGGACGGAAGACAGAGAAACAAATTCATATATATGTGTCCTGCAGTATCAACTTTAGGGATCCAAAATGTCTAATCCCAAACAAAACATTTTTGTTTTGAATCAAGGTAAGTAAAAATGCACTTCTAGGTAAAATTCTTCATGCAACTATCTAGCTAGGTCAGATGATCTGCCCTTTGAACACATCCATTCATCTCTATAATGTGAATGTAGTATACCTTGCTAAGATTTATGTACCAAACTTTTATTGGTCTAAAATCAGGATAGCTGAAATTCATCTGAATAAAATAAGCCATTGAATTAGAGGAACTTTTTTTGTTTGTTTGTTTGTGAAATCCTAAATGTGCCAACAGAATGCAGGCTGACCATGAGTCAGCAATGTGCCCTTGTGGCCAAGAAGGCCAATGGTATTCTGGGCTGCATTCAGAAGTGTTGCCAGCAGGTCAAGAAAGGTGATCCTCCCCCTGCCCTGGTGAAGCCAAACCTAGAGTATTGTGTCCAGTTCTTGTCTCCCCAGTAAAAGAGGGACTTAGAGCTATTGGAGTGAGTTCAGAGGAGGTCTATGAAGATGATCCGAGGACAGAAGCACCTGTCTTACACGGACAAGATGAGAGAACTGGGCCTGTTTACCTTGGAAAAGAGAAGATAGAGGGGAGACCTCATTAATGTAAATATCTGAGGGGAGGGTGTCAAGAGGATGGAGCCAGTCTCTTTTCAGTTGTGTCCAGCAACAGGATGAGAGGCAGCAAGCACAAACTGAAGCACAGGAGGTTGTGGCTGAATATGAGGGGGCACTTCTTTACTGTGAGGGTGACAGAGCACTGAAACAGGTTGCACAAGTTGGGGAGTCTCTTTCTGCGGAGATATTCAAAACCCACCTGGATGCCATCCTGTGCAATGTGCTCTGCAGAGGGGTTGGACTAGAAAATCTTCAGAGGTCCCTTCCATACTTGACCATTCTGTGATTCTGTGAACCAATAGAAGAAGCAGCTAAAGACAGTTTATTAACCTCGAACACACAGAAATCAAAAATAAAAATATTCAGAAATCAAAATCTTCAGAGAAAACAGTAGTGGAAATGGCATCAAGCAATCATCTAGCCCCTTCCTCCTCGTCCAAACACAGGTCTGGGCCATCTGAAATTATAAATGATAATCAATTAATTAATTGGTTGATTTCTATGTCTATTAAACTCCAGATGTGTCACTGTAAAGGTAAAGTTCTTTCCATATTCTGTTATAGTGACATTTTCTAATGTCTTTCTAATTGGGTTCATTAAGAATTTGTCTACTAGTCAATAAAATAGAGTCAGGATGAGATCTTAATGACATATAATGAAGAACTTCCTACTCAAACTCTTTTAAATAAATATATACATACATATGTATATGTGTATATGCTTATTATATTTATATATATTTTATATATATTCATGGATAACTCCCTAATGGACAAAGCATAAAATATAATTTTGTATAGCATATTGATTCAGTAATTTCAGATAGAATATATTTAATTAGATTTAAATTTTAAATAGATTTTAAAGTCATTTATTTATTTATGTTTTATACAGATGTAATGAAAAATTCTGTATCTTTTACCACCTGAGTTTCAATGACTCCTTAAAGTAGGATGCAGCTCACAGACTAAGAAATCTAAGTTTAGGATTAATTCAGATGTACTGGTACAGGTGTTTAATGCCAGTTGAAATGATCCATATCATCCACGTTATGTCTTGGAATAGGATATGACAGAGGAAATGTCAAACTTTTCCATCAGAGTAATGATATCCAGTAGATCTAGTAACTATATTCAAGAAATTCTAGAGAGCTATTCAGCTTGCTGAATTTAAGTTTCCATTTTATGAAGATGCATTGTTTTCTAGACTTCACTGGTGTTTCATTTATAACTCTGCTGACCAGATCTCCATTGACTATAAAGAGAGCTTAGATTTAATAAAATGTAGATGTTTTCAATCACAAGCTGAATTCCATCTGTAGAGCAGGATCCAGTTGTCTAAACATAAGCATCAAGATAGAAATTGATTTACCTGAATCCAGACTTTTATATTCAGGAAATATAAAGAGTCTATTGCTATTCTTTATCCCAAGACATCTTAAATGGCACTGGACACTTACGTTTAGGCAACTGGATCTTGCCCTGAGTTAATTTAGATTTGTTTTGATTCTTTGTTATTTGATTTTAAATATTTTAAATAATTATAGCTTATATAAAAATATCAGTAGTAGAAAGCAATGTGCTTTAACTGTATTAGAATATATCCTATAGCTTCTGCAGCTTTTAAAGCTTATAGACTAAGTTATGGGATATGAGGGTTAGAAATCCTCTTACCTTGCTAGATCTCTTCACTCTAAAAATGTAGATGTGAGCTCCTTGCTCTGTGTTGTATTCACAACACTGGAGAAAAACACAGTGAGATCAAATGTTTCCTAAAATATATTCCTCCTAAAATATATGTTTCCTAAAATAAATGTTTCCTAAAATAAATGTTTCCTAAAATATATTCCTCCATTGGCTTTCTACATCTTTCCACAGATCAAATATAGATGGTTACGTTTGGATTGATGAATCTCTGCTGAGTTTGCTAGTCATTGAAAAAACTACTACTGCCTTCCACAGTAGTCAAGCTTCTAGAAAGAGGCTTTAAGAGGAAGCAGAAAGGTCAAGAGTAAGCAGAAAGAAATGTTCCTTTGGCACGCTGAAGATCAGAAAGAAAACAAATAAATAAATAAATAATCAAAACCAAACTACCTCTCTCCAAAATAAATAAATAAATAAATAAATAAATCACTCCTTTTCAAGTATCCCACAATGAAAAAATGTAGACCTCATCCTCTAAAAACTTTTCCTACCCCTAGGAAAATGAGTTTGTTAAAAATATCAAAACGTTTTTGGTTTTTTGGTTTGTTTGTTTGTTTGTTTGTTTTAACATCATTGTTCCAAGACAGCCATGTTTGAGTCCTATTATCTGTCTGAATGCCATCTCAGTTTAAACTTTTACAGAAAATATTTTCCCAGACATCTAATTTTGCCAGTGTATAGACAGCCACTGTTAGACATAAGGATGAAGCAATTATCTTCTTTTACAACTCTAAATCACCTTGTTGTGAATAGTAAGCCAAGAATTTCAGCTTGACTCTTCCAAAAAGTACCTCATTCACTTATAAAATCAAAAGTAATTTACACAATCAAAAGTAATTTTGTAGACCTTCTTTGCAGTATAAAAGAATGCTTCTTGCATAGTCCTCAGACCTCACACCAGTGTTCTTCCAGCTCTCTGGGTAAAAGATATATTTGTTTGCACATTTCTACTCAGATGTCTACAATTAATTTCAATGCAATATCAATGATCTTTTGCTATACCTTGAAACTTTATAGTAGGAAGCCAATATCAAGTAATTCTAACACTGGAACCATTAGTTCCAGACCTTGGTCAAATAATCCATAAAATGTGTTATTGTAGCCCCATTTCTTTTTTTTTCCTTTTTGTGCAGTTTTGTGTACGGTTCATCACTACTTTTTAATAGACTGACAATTTATTTTATTTTATTGTTCCTGAAAACAACATTATAGGTAAATAAACATGCATAGTATAAATGGATTCAGATTTTAAATCTCTTAACCAACACTTTTCAAGTGCTTACAAAAATCTGATTTATTTCATTAGAGGGAACTGAGGCTGAAAATTATGGTACACATTCAAATTTTAACATTCTCCACAGAGAAATGTGGGAGACAAGTGTTCTCCAGTAAATATATATATATATATATATATAGCAGAAGACATAGGATGCATAAGAAAAAATAAAAATATTAGCAAACTGAAAATAATGGAGACCTTTAAATTAAACTTGTTGTTTATAGCAATGTCCTATTTCAGTCCTTGAAAAAAGAGTAAATCTTTCCCTAGGCAGAAGAATCTTTACTGCTTGCTTATTGTTTTTTGTCTGCCTCAAGAAAACTATCTACAGTAACATCTGTTAATTTCAGCAGGGAAGCTTTTTCTACTATAACTGTATCCAGGTAGGATGCAAGTGTGTTAAATTATCACATAAATTACTGGTGTCATGCTGAATGCTCTGAAAGTTTGAGGCTTCACTTATTGAGAATCTGGGGGAGAGATGCTCCACTTTTCTAAAATGTTAATGCATCAAATATCCTTAAAAACAAATTCTTCTGAAATCTTCAGAGCGGTAGATTAGTTTTCTAATACTAATTCAATTTCTGAACTAAGAAGTATTGTAATAGATTGATGTATTGTGTATAATTCCAAGGATTTTATATTTAGTTTAAATTAGTTTAAAAACATCGCTTTGCATTACTTAAATCATTAAAGAAACTGTAACCTGAGCTTTCTGAATTTGATCCATTCAATTATAATTTTCTTGAATAATTTTTTTGTTTGAAATAATTCAGCAGATATTTTCTTGAAACAAATTTAAGATGCATAAATTATGAGAGCACTTCCTAATGGACATTCAAAGTTTGAACTGCAATGACTGTTTTGCTTTAGACATTCATGTTACATTACTTGATTCTGTTATGTGGGTGCATAAATCTAACTCTTGCAGTAAGATTTCTAATATAAGCTATTTACCCATCTATAAGTAAATACATGTTCGTCCACACACCATACTTCTCAGTAGATTCTGATGCCTGTATTTCACTCCTACTAATTTTCACTCCTACTAATTTTCAGCATTCAACTTTTGATTGCACCCACAGTGCAATGATATGATATGACGTGTGGTTCCACATGCCAGAACAAACAAAGCAACTGGCTGGAAAACATTTCTGTTAGAAAGAATTATGGTACTTGTATATCTCTAGTGGGCTAAACCAAATCTTTGTATTAGCTCACTTCTGAAATCAGCAGGTCGAAGTCAAAAACTCATTTCTAAAGCCATTGCAGCTCAGACCCATTTTCAGTTAGCATGTGTTGGTCACATCATACTCCAGAGAGAAATCTAGCCATAGTTACAAAAGGAAACAGTCATTAACATTTACCCTAATAATATGTTTTTATCCCTTTATTAACAATAGTTAATTTAGAATGAGGCTCCAAGGATCCTGAACATCCTTGTGTGAACCCAAAGTGGCTACTGGATTGCAGGTTCAGCCACAGGCACAGTTTTTTGCTTTTCAAGTCACTCATAGCTGGGACAAGCTGAACGTGCAGCCAAGGGCAAGTGCATATTTAAAAAACAATAAGCATTAGATGGTATACTTGGTGTTTGACTCTAAGTATATTAACTTTTTTTTTTTTTTTTTTTTTTTTCCATTATATAAATTTTTTTTTTTTTTTTTTTTTTTTTTTCCATTACAGAACTTCTTTTTTTGTTTTTTTTTTTAGCAAAAGGAATTTTTGTTCCCAAATATCAGAGCTTGGAAACTCTGTGCTACTGGTGGGTCAGGATTTGCTCAAAAATAAAATATAAATAAATATTATATATATATATATATATTAATTTTTAATAAATTATTTTAAAATGAATAAAAATAAAAAGGCAGGTTTTGTTGCCATTGAGGATTTTATGCTCTTAAGAGTGATTTAAATGTACTTTAATCAAATGAAGAACAATAATGACCTTATATGAAATTATACAGTGCTGTCCTGAAACAGAAAATATTTATCTTGAAAGAAATGAATATTCTTTCCTATATCAAAAATCTTTGTCTGTAAATCTTTTGTCTGTAAATCTTTTGTCTGTAAATCTTTTCTTTTCTTTTCTTTTCTTTTTTCTTTTCTTTTCTTTTCTTTTCTTTTCTTTTCTTTTCTTTTCTTTTCTTTTCTT
>NC_048893.1:158733904-158743766 GCF_011077185.1 Oxyura jamaicensis
TCCTTTCCTTTCCTTTCCTTTCCTTTCCTTTCCTTTCCTTTCCTTTCCTTTCCTTTCCTTTCCTTTCCTTTTTCTGTTTTGCCTGTGGTAATTGTTGAGTGATCTCCCTGTCCTTATCTCAACCCCTTGAGCCCTTTCCATAGTTTCTTCTCCTTCATTCCCTTTGAGGAGGGGAAGTGAGAGAGTGGTGTGGTGTAGTTCAGCTGCCCAGATGGGTAAAACTACCACATCTATAATACACAAAATTAAGGTATTTGTCACCCAGCATGGACTAGTATTCTCCTCTATGGGAATAGGATGCAAGACTGGATGGAATCAAGCTCATCATCTGTTCTTTGTTAAGAAAAAACATCAGGATTCTCCAGACACCAAAGATGAGTTAAATACATGTAGCTTCCTCTTAAACATTGGCTTGTTCCCTGCAAACTACTCCAAACCTATAATGAGTTGTTTCTTTGCATTTGATTATTATATTATCAGCAGATAACATGCAATGAGATGTAACATGATGACAGGTAGGTATCGCCTTTGATACAGCCCAAAGTTTTCAGAGTTAAGCAAGGCATACTTGATCTTCTGAAGGATTTACATACCTCTATTATTATGGTGACTGTAACAGTATTTGGAAGGTGAGAGCATACACTTCAGTAAGGTTAGTGTCAAGGATCTTTTCAGTTGCAAAGAGGGTAACAAGTAAAGAGGTAAGTGGTAAACCTGTGGCAAAACAAATGGTAAGCAAGGGATAAGGGAGACAATGGCAAGACCAAAAGTCTCCAGATATTGGTAGGTCCTTAAGAAACTCCAGGCTTTAGAGAGGGTCAGGCTGTTCCTTTTAACCGGTGAGAAGGGGGAAACAAGAGGAACATAATGGTTTAGAATATTTCAAAAGGGCCTGTAGAACTGTGTAGAGGTTATGACAGGATGTTTAGTGGAAGGGGGAGGAGGGAGAAACAAAGAAGGAATAGACAGAAGTATAAAAGGGTGTGGTCACATGTAAAACTGGGCTTGGTCAGTGTGCTTGTCTGACTGAGGTCTTCATCTGATCACTGCAGTCTGTTCTGTCTTCTTATTAAACCTTTATTAACATTATCTCAGTGTAATCTCACTCACCAGCCTGTGTGTGTGTGTGCACTGAAAAGACTTGTTGCCAGCTCCTGGGGGGACCAGCATGAGACTTCTGGGTGCCAGCTTCTGAAATCAGACCGAAGCTGTAGGTGCCCCCAGCCTGTGGAGCCAGCTACTGGAGTGAGTGGGATCCTAGCATCAGCTTACAGGAGAAAGTAGGGTCTTCTACTCCCAGCCACTGGTGCAGAAACAATGTGTGTTCCAAAACCAGCTACTGGGAGAACTAAGGTGAGTGAGGTGTGTGGGGGGCCATGGGTCATAGAGCCTGTGTGCCCTGTGCTAGCTGCTGGGGGCAGTTTCTCTCTGCCCCAAACCAGATGTACACAGGGTGTATGTGTGCTGCTGGAGCAGCTGGCAGGAAGGGGACACATAGGGCAGGTGAAAGGGGCTGGTATGAGGACAAGGGTTCTGGGTGGGCAGAGGGGCCCTGCCATTGCTCAGGGCATTCATGAACATGTCTGTGCAGTGGGCCTGGAGTGGTGTGCGTGTGCCAGCCTGAGGGAGCTGCTGCCCATGCCAGCCCGAGGGGAGGAGGAGGATGGGAAGTCTGTTCTTGTGCTTTATGTGAGTGCTGGGTGCAGATGCTGTTGAAGACAGCATCTGGTCTGTGGCAGCCTTGGCAATATCCCTTGTGACTGTGTGTCTATGTGTCTCTGGGATACATGCTCAGTTTCGCTAGTGGTTGAACCTGCAAAGCGGAAAGTGGGAGATGCATACCTCAGCCTGGGCAGAAATCCTAGGTCTTCAAGTAGGCTCTAGTAGACAGGCATAGGGAATCCCTAGGCTTGGTTGCTGTTAGGGGCCATGAACATTCCATAAAAGTAACCTGTTAAATTACTCCAATTCATCCACCAACATTCAATATAACAGTAATTAGACCTGTGAATGGAGATTGACTATATACATCATTTTTCATAGCTGTTAATTTTAGCACATTTCAACAAAGCAAAGTGCAAATCCCTTCACCTGGGTAGGAATAAATCCATACAACAGTACATGCTTGGTATCAACAAGCTAGAAAACAGCTTTGTAGCAAAGGTTCTGGGAGTCCTGCTGGATGTCAAAGCGAACATAAGTCAGCATTGCTCCTCACAACAAAGAAAGCCAACAGCCTCTTGGGCTGCATTAGGAGTGTTTCCAGTAGGTCAGAGGAGGTGACCCTTCCTGACAGCACTGATGAGGCCACAACTGGAATATTGTGTCCAGCTGTAGGCTCCACAGTTAAAGAAAGACATGGAGCTGCTGGAGAGAGTCCAATGAAGGTCCACAAAGATGATTAAGGGCCTGGAGCATCCTACATATGACAGACTGGGACAGTTTAGCCTGCAGAAGCTAAGGCTAAGGGAGCAGAAATCTCATCAATTGGTGTAAACACCGGGGAGGGAGGTGGGGTGGGCAGGGAGGAGTTAAAAAGACAGTCACGCTCATCTCAGTGATATCCAGTGTGTTGACAAGAGGCAGTAGGCACAAAATGAAACACAATAAATTCTGTTTAATTATAAGAAGAAAATTTTTGCTCTGAGAGTTGTTGAATACTGACACAGGTTGCTGCCATCCTTGGAGATATTCAGCACACAACTGAATACAGTCATGAGCAGCCTGTGTTTAGCAGAAGTATTGGGCTAGATGACACCTGGTGGTCTCTTCCAGCCTCAACAATTCCATAATTTTGTGAATCTGTGATTTCCTGTACCATGCACTGTGGTTACTATTAACTCTGCAGAACAGGGCAAAAGTTGAATTGCAATGGTAACCAGTAGGTTAATTTCTGTATTTTCCAAATGATAATTTGAACTTTTCATTTCCTGGTCTGTTCAAGTTTGAACACAGCTGGACTAAAAGTTCTGGCGGGGCCTGAGACACCACCCAGAAACCTCCAGTTCCTTCCACTTTTGGAATACTCATTTTTCCTGGATCATGCTGTGTAGTGTATTGTAAGTATTACTGAAAATCTATCACAACATTTTTATTCTAAAAGAAATCTTTAATGTTTTTAATGGCAAATATGTGGCGGAAAGTGTGTTTAAAATGATCTTTAAAACACACAGAAAAGTAAACTGTGTTCTTAATGGTTTGGTGTTTTCTTGGCTGGCTCATTAGCTTCATCTAATGTGTAATAGATATTTTGACTATCCCCCTAGTGTCTCCCCGTCCCCCCACCCAAAAAAAGGGGGTTTTACAAAGAGTTTCTTTGTTCCAAATGCAGAATTTAACAATGTTTTATTGCTTCCACTCTTTTTGTATTGTTTGTCTTTACCTTAGAAACAGAATCTTAATTATTAAATAACCAGGATAATCATCTCAATTTAACGTAAAAATATATACTTTACATCACTTTTGTCATTCACAGAAAAAGATCATCCCTTCATCAATAACATTTGAGACTTCAAAATAACAACTGCTGACCAGAAATGAAATTATGCAATAAATGTTGCACAGAGAACAACTGTTCTATAAATATTTTAATAGATTATAAAAGGAAGTAATTTAAATGTGCAGTTGATTTACAGGCAGAAAGATGCCTTCACATTGCCAGAGTTTCTGACACTTCAATGTTTTTTTGGCAGACCTTCAACTTTTCATTACACAGAGGAAGGAATAGCTATCTTTTCAGTTATGTGTTGTTACTACATTTATATATTCTCGGCTAAGGCCCTGTTTGCACTACTCTAACAACACAATATTCATCAAAATTGCCTTAAATAGACAGCTAAGTGTTCCCAGAAGAGGAAGATCTTTATAGGCCAACTTAACTTTGAAAAGTTGGCCTAAAGCTGTTTTATATATAGTTTCTTCTTTCTTTATGAAGAATTTACTATATATTTTGTGATACATTGCATTACTATATATATCCCTGGTCACAGGAGGCATTAAAGAGGTTACCACCACATATCCTACTCAGGAAGTCATTAGTAGGCAAAATAACCTCCAAGGAACCCTAACCATTCAATGCAGGTTTGAACAGCCCTCAGACTTCGCTGAATTATAGAGGAATCCTTAAATATATCAGTGAATGAGGTAGCAAAAAAGAAATTTGGAATTTATTTGTATGTTTGTTTGTTTTCCTCAGTTGTGCTTTGCAAAGAGTTGTCAGATCAGAAAGTTACTTTTTAAAAAGATTAATTATCTGCAGCTCTGCAGCAATTCCCTACATTGCTCTTCAGACCACCTAAATACGTATATACATACCTTCAGGTTTTATTCCAGATGTTCATTTCTTTTTAGCTTTATTTTCAGCTGTTTCTTGGAGAGACTTGACAAAATGTAGCTTAAGAAAGTAGTTAATTTTAAAATTAACCACCTTTGTCTACTTAATAAGTTCTTCAGTATCCCATGGCTAGTTCAGGTTTTTACTGCAAGACTCCAGGCTGCAGGTTAAGTGATTTGCCCAAAATCGTAGAGCTAGTCAATACTTAAAATGTGATTTGCTTAGCAGTAGTGCCATTCTACTGTAAAATAATCATATGTTGTAAATTTAGGACAGCATAAATTCAAAACTAAAAATACACATATATGCTTATAAACAGATCATACAAGTAGAGATTTCAATACAGCAGTTGTACTAAATAACTGATGGGAATGAAATGAACAATATATAATTAGCAAAAAATATATAAATTTCTAAAATGCTTTTAATGAAAAAAAAATATATATATATATTGTACAAAAGCATCTTTGCCTCAGGGAAAAAGACAAATATAAACATATTACCACTTACAATGAAAAATTATCTATTTTTCTATTTCACATCAAATGATTGATTTAGAAAAATAAGATAATCATCTTAAACTTACCTGAATCTACCCAGAATATTCACAGTTTTTGCCCAACTAGCTTAAATGCTCTGATATTTTTGGTATTTATACTTCTTCCCTACATTTTGAAAGCAGAAAATTTTCATGGCTGATGAAAACTGTTTTATGGTCATGTCTACTATTTCCAGATGTGTTAGGATGGACTAAGCTTTAGAAGACCATTTCTGAGTTACAAGAAGAAAATAGGAAACAATGTGATGTTTTTATTTTAGTTTAGTTTTCCTAAAAATCTGACATCCCTGGCGTGTCTCTGTTGCTTTAAAGGACAAGCACTTTGGAAATGTATCACTAACAAAATGTAAGAATTTAGAGCCCTTTTGAAGTGGTATGTGGGCAAATCATAAGAACCACAGGTTCATATACATGTTCATAGCCTGCCACAAAAAACAAGCCTCTCTTAGTAAAGTGTTAAACTTTTTTTGTTTTGTTGTTTTTTGTTTTTGCCTGCATAAAATGTTTAACTTAGGAAAAACAGCAAAAAAGAAAAAGTAATACTTTCTCCATAAACCAAAATCATCTTTTTTTTTTTTTTTTTTTGCTTTTGCTTTCATTTTTATTTTTCCAAACAGGTTTTATAAAGAAATAAAATATATTCAATTTGCAGCAATGTGAATAACTTTTGTTTTATTAAATTAGAGGAAGACTGAATACCACCTGTGTGATTCTGTAATTACACCTGAAACAGCAGGGAAATCTGCTACTACTCATTGAACCTTGTTTCTGAAGAGAGCTGAATAGATCATTCATTCTATGATTCAGGAGAGTTATTTCAAATCTGTGTACCACATGTAAAATTAGTTCCGACCTTGTGCCTCAAGCATGTCCTTCAGATATGGATCATTAAATTCAATCCTTAATGCTCCAGGGAAAAGAGTTTAAAAAATGAGTTTTCTTTATATTGCATTCTATGATCTCTAACTAAAACTATATATTGGCTTTGATTTTCCAAATTGAACCACCATTTATATTTATTCTTCAGTAGTATGAATACCAATCAATCCATGATGATCAATCCATGATGATCAATACAAGCTTCAGCAAAAGGATGGGTTTCTATAGGTAGGGAAATTACCCACCTCCCCAGCTTTGGTTGTGAGAAGTTAGGCTTCTGTTTGATGCTAACTGTCTTGGCTCTGATCACTGAAGAGAAACAAGAAACAAATCTGTCAAGAGTGAGGCTCTTACCACTCATGTACCTATAATGCTCGGGATAAACAGCTGTCTGAAGGGGCCTGTCTCTCCTTGTTAACTATAAAAAACTGTTAGGTTTGAGCAAGATATTTTCAGGCACTTAAATTTATGTGAATCTTACCAAAGAGGCTTTAAGTAGGTACACCTACTCAGGGAGATGTAATCCGTAATAATTTAGTATAACTTAAAAACTAAAGTAAAGTATTATCCAGACAAATCTTAAAAAAGCTGCTGTTATGACCAGTGACTTATGCGAGAAAAAAAGTCCAGAATGAAAAAGAATAAAACCAGTAAATAAAAGCGGTAGGTTTGTCTGCTTCTAGCTTGCTCTCTGCTTCATAATCCTAGTAGAGTTTCTGCAGCTGTACGTTCACCAAGATAATGTGTTTGGGTTCCTCCAACCTGAGCCAAGACTTTGTTTTTTATTTTTTTTTAATTTTTTTTTTTTCTGTGAACAAACTACAGTGCTGGCTGTTTAGCTTGACATCCTTGGTATATCTTCCCAAACACACTTTACAGTCTGTCAGAACCAGTTGCTCTATAGTTCAAGCCTACATGATCTAGAATTCTAATAATAATTCTCATCCTCCCCCACTCACACATACAAGCAGACACACACACATAAACAAGCTGGAAAAATAATTTAAAATTCCAACCCCCAAACATGGCATTTTTAGCAGTAACAAGATAACTACTTTTTAGTGTTGCATACTTAGTGCACACAAGTTTGATGAAGCCACTGTAATATGCTTAGGGATAGACTATGGACAGCCCCTAATGACAGAGAAACACAAAGTCACATCTCCTGCTGTGTCCAGAAAATAGGAGACTGAGATATAGGTAATATGCTGTGACAGTCTAAACTGAGAATCTCAGTAGTAAATTGCATATTCAGTTGTCTAACATAGACTCTGATCTTTTTACCAGCACAAACTCTGCTCCTCCATGGACTTGGAGCAAAATATGAAGGTAAATATGATCTGTTTATTTTCTGGAGAAGGTAGAAGGTCTGCATTGGCTTCTTCATGTTGATTTGTCTGTGTTAATCTAACTGGATGCTAATCTGTAATGTCTTTTTCCTTCTCTCTTTCTCTTTCTCTCTTTCTCTTCTCCTTCTCCTTTGGGGGAGAGGGGCTTCATTGTTTCACTGGGAAGGAAACAGAATTTATGTTTGCTTGTTTTTGGTTTTGTTTGTTTTTGTTTTCCTTCAATAAGTAATTCCTAATAATAATAGTTAGTCTTATTGTTATAAATCTATCAAATAAATTCATTTTTTGTGGATTATTATTACCACAGACAACTGAATAATACAGGTAACATCTGAAAAATGAGAGGGTCCATTTTAACAAGTAGCACATTAAATTAAAAAAAAAAAAAATACAGTAATTGGCTTTGCATCAGTAGTACTGGAAGAATCATTTTATCTTGTTTCTACCCTCCACATGTGAGTACTTTGATTTAGTTTATCATAAATCAAAACTCCAGCTGGCCTATGAATGAAGGATTTGTAAGGTTTTGGCCTTTAAAAGTGGTTAGGATCATGAAGGAGAGAACATTAAAGTTTGCTGTAAGGGAGGTAGAAAATCGTGCTGACCAATAAACACATACAGCAAAATTAACAACTAGTATAAGAGAGTAAAATCAAGTAAAATAATATTCATTAATGATGGCACTTCATCTTAATCTTCAACATGGAATTGAAAGGGAAAACCCAGCTCATCCACTTCTCTGACACAGTATCAAAGATAACAGCATCATATGGTCTCCTGTATTTAGCAAAGTGTCTCCAAATTATGGGTAAGCAAAAATGTTTATCTTGAAATTTTAAAATCTTTAGCCCATAAACTGCTGTTTACACTAGTGTAGAAAGCTTAAGAGAGGACCCAACAACATTTAAATATGAGGGAACAGTGTATTACAATGCATGAATAAAATAATATGACAAAGAATTAATAATGCATTTAAAATTGATGCTTCTATCCATTTTCTAAAAAAATAATTTAAAAAAAAGGAAACATGAATCTTTTCAAAAGCACATAGGTTAATCTTTGGTATCAAATGTCACTCCTTATCCCTTAATTATTGTTGTTCATTTTGTAATTATATCTTTTTGCTTGGTCCTTAGATCCTAGATAGATATTAATGCAGGACATAAGATTGAATTCCTCTATTGCACAAACAGACAATCAGTCATAAATTAGGTAATTCTCATCACAGATAATTTGCAAACTAAACAAGAATGACTAAGACTGATTGTGTCTTCCAGGTTTGCCACAGCTTTGATGGGAACATAGCACTCATATTTCTCCTATCCAGTTTGATTTTTAAAAATGTTTTAAGGAAAATGTTTTTCTTCAATGTCATAAGTACAAAAAAGATGTTTATTTTCTGAACAATTACATTCCTTAAAGAATATTAATGGAAAATACGTGTTTGGTAGTGCCAGTGGGTTGTGTTTTGTTAGTTTGCTGCCTTTTTTTTTTTTTTTTTTTTTTTTTTACTTCAAGGTTTCATTCAATAAATACAGAAAGGTCAAGAATTTAGAGCTGGTTAGCAGTTTTCAGATGAAAATGTTGACTTGGCCAAACAACAGCAAAGATGTCAAATGTGTTCTTAGGATTTCATTTTATATAATAAAATAGAGAGACTGCTATTGGAGAACCCAGTAAAAACAATTATGAAAAAATTGTGTACCATAAAAGAGGAATTTAAACTGGAACAGAAAGACAGAAGGACAGATCAGGAAAGGAAAGAACAAGGAAGATAGGTCTTACCATACTGAAGGAGACTAAAATGAGCAGGATTGTTTTTCTCTAGCAAAACAAACATTAAGCGTGGGTAAAATTGCCTTCCAAATATAAGTAAAAAGGTAAAACAGAGATGAAGAAGAGATGAAAGGGAATTCTGGCACAGTGAGCAAGTAAATATGATCACAGATAAAATTACTTTGGAAATTAGAAGGTCTCAAACTGTCTCTAACCATCTAATTGATATTAGCTTTTATGATCAGAATGTTCCTTCATGACAATGGAAACATTTCACTTTCTACTTCATTTTCTTGAGGACAGATTTCCCAGCTCCAAATGGAAAGTGAGAAAGCCTTCACTGGAAAATCCATTAAGGCAAAGTCAACATTTTCTTAGAAATATGGGAATGCTAATTCAATTTGCTATTTTGTCATTTTCTAACATTTTTGATGAGTGTCTTAACTCCTACACAATCATCTCAATATTTACTTATTCTCAAGTGGTAAGATCTATACTATGACACAAGAATGCTCTGTAGCGTCCATGAACCTTAATTATCCAGTGAAAGACCTTGACAAGGGGCATCCCTTGACTCCTTCACTGACATTTATATCATGACCCCCATTATTTCAAACTAGTGTAACTGTTCAGCATTAAGTAAGTGCTTCCAAAAGCAGGATTGGAATCCCTCTTCTTTATTTCTCATCTTCCTCCTTGATACTTTCTTCTCTTTAGCTCTTCTTTCATATTATAATTATTTAAACGCAACACTTTTACCTATATATACAGAGACAGATGCTGGAGCATTTGCTAAAAACCTCAATGTAAATTTACCCAGGAAAGGACTTACATATGATCCTTCCATACCACTAAGGAATGTCTTAACCATGAGGTGTTGGAAAAAAAAGCTTTTATTCAATGGTCACTTTTGGCTTTTCTCTAAGAAAAAAAAAAAAAAAAAAAAAAAAAAAAAAAAAAAAAAAG
>NC_048893.1:158743866-158748195 GCF_011077185.1 Oxyura jamaicensis
AAAAAAAAAAAAAAAAAAAAAAAAAAAAAAAAAAAAAAAAAAAAAAAGAGTTTTCCCTGGAATCTTGACAATATACATCAGTTTATTTAAGAAATCCAGTCTGGCTATTTCTAATTCAGTGAAATGGGTTGAATTAATTGAACAGCTCTGTCACTCCACTATGTATAGACCCCAAAGCTTTGCTGAAAATAAATAAATAAATGAAAGTTCAGAAAAGCTCCATTAGAAGGGTCTAGCTAAAGGTTTGTAACAGGAAACTTGACACTGAGAGACCTTTATTTTGTAAGGAGACCATATTCCATGAGGTGATATTCATCATCATGTTATTATAACTATGCTTTAACAAATGACAATTATTTTCATTCAGACAGTGATAGGAAGATATGGATTCAACTTTAAAATATAATCTGTAGTGAAAGTTAATTGAACCACTTTCAGGCTCAGGTACCACCAATTAAATGTTTCAACTTTTGCAGTTTAATAATTACATATAATCATAGAACTATCATAGAATGATTTGGGTTTGAAGGGACATTAAAGATCATTTAGCTCTTATCCTCCTGGCACAGGTAGGGACACCTTCCACTAGTCCAGGCTGCTAAAAGCCCCAACCAGCCTGGCCTTGAACATCTCCAGGGATGGGATATGCAGAGTTTCCCTCAGCAACCAGTTAGAGTGCCTCACCATCATCTAAATAATTAATGTCTTCTTAATATCTAATCTCAATCTATGTTATTTTAGTTGGTTATGTGATTGAAGAGTGTCAGTCCCTGGTTCCTCCTCTCCATGTGACTGCCCAAAACCAAGAGAACTCACCAGAGCTGCTTATGCAACAGACAAGAAAGGGGAAAAGAGAGTCTCTGGAAGTGGGGAGCAGTACTTTTTACCCACCTTACTGGTGCTGGCCAGAGTACAGAAAAGACAGTGGTATTCATGAGCCCCCCAAAAAAAGAATTAGACATGAAGAAACATAATTATGGTGTTGTAATGTAGTACCTAGAGCTCTGAAATATGTCAGGAACCCTAGGTTTCCAGTGCCTGCCCCTAAAACTTGGTTTTACTTCATAGAAAATGTATAACAGGTTATGAAGAAGGCACCAGTCTGTCCTATACAAGGTGAGTGAACTAATCACAAGGTTCTTCTAATCTCCACTAGGCACCAGGTCAAAGGAAAAAAAAAAATAAAACTAGAAGCAGGCTGGCACATATATGTCTTAAGCATGCATCAGATATTACACTGAGGAAATGCTTCAGTTACACACATTTAGGTTCCTAGTATCATTTAGATCATTCTCACATACCTTAGACATCCAAATAGAACTGATTCTCAAGGTACAGGACCTATGGGAGACCCAGGTCTTGCTGGTGTGTAGCTGAAGGCCAAGCAGAATATGATAAGATTCTTCAAACTGCATTAAAAATGCTTATGAAGGCAACTGAACCAACCCTTGGGTCTTTAATTTTGAGAAATTTATTTGCCTTAAGTATTATGCAGTCTACAAAAATGGCAGACAGGTGAAAAACTTTGTTTGTTGCTCCCAGTCATGAGACAGGAATCCTGATAGGTGCACCATCTCATCCCCTGGAACAGCTGATGAAGAGACCGGGGACAGAATGAGATTGAAGAAGTGGGAACTGAGACAATCTGGTGGGTTTGGAGGGTTTAAAGAGAGAGAGAGGGAATTGGGAATGAATTAGAGGGAACAGACTTTGCTTCTTCAGAAAAATAATGTACACAAAGAGGATTTTTTTTTTTTTCTTTAAGGAGGCCAAAATCACCACATAAATTTGTGAAGACAGACAGCACCAGATCTGATGTTGATAGCAGCAGTGCAGCTGCTCCCACTCACATGCATCTGATAACACTGCACTAGAAGGTACCAATTAGACAGCTGCTTTCTCTTTGGTGACTTGTTCTTTTTCCTTGTCTTTTTAATCTCATAATACCTGGATTTATTCTCAGGATGATTTTGTGTCCAGCTTGTGATGTATGACATTTTATCTTCACAGACACTTCTGCCTTTTCTAGAGACAGGAGGAATGTTGCTGGAGGCTCTAGAAGAAGCTTTGGGAAGAATTTACTTAGGGTTTACCAGCAGCTGAAACAGAACATATGCAGCCCTTGGAATGACACCCAAAAAAAAAAAAAAAAAAAAGTGTCTGAAAAGCACATTGATATCTGTCAGTGCATGCATGCCATTTCCCAAAGCACAGTTCTCTAGATACTCTGCTTTCCACTAAAAGCTTTGTGCATATTTTCACTTTTGTTAAAAAAAAAAAAAAGTTTATTTTCTTGAATAATGACTATAGATTTATTTTTTTATTCCTAATCAAATGGGAGTAAGTAGCAAACATTACTCATCAATGTAGGATGGAACAAGAAATGTAAATCTTAGGGGCACTTGTTAGTTTGTATCCCACTTAATGGAAGATTGGTGAGTTACAGACAGGAGCAGCTCTTAGAGAAGGTAGCCTTGTCACATCAGTGACATTTCATTTTTCACTGTTTTTAAAAGACAAAATATCAGAAGTGCAAGCATTTCTAATCAGTCAGTGTTATAGGACTTAGCAAACAACATTTCACTGTCTTGTACATCCCCATTCTGAACTACATTAAAATTCCTTATCTTTTACACCTCTGAATAACTCTATTTACATATTGTTTTCAATTATTTTTTGTCCTTTCCTGACTGTACCTTGCCCTTTTCTTCTGAGTTGTAAGTACTCCTTAGCTCTTTTCTGTTTCCTTCTTCTCCTTTTATCTCTGCATAATCTTACTTTCAGTCTGCCTGCCCTGCTTACAAGTTTCTACACTTTTTTAAATGTCAAGAAGCTTCTATTCCACATTCGAATACCTCCATTATACATACATTCAGTGCATGAATGTTTTTTGCAGCAATAGAGCACCAAGTGCTATCAACTATCCATTACCTGTGAGCAGTGTATCTATTTTGTAGAAAAAGCATGCTATGGTGGCAGTCTCCCAGGCTGGCTCCATGCAGAACAGTACCTGAACGAGGATTCATTGCTTCCAAGGTTGTTCAGTACGTTTGCCTGGTTTTGGACACTGAGCTAAAAAGTCCTGTCAGAGTTGAGCTGACTCCCCACGGAGTCATTCTTGCTTGTCTTTAGAACACTCTCAAACACACAGTGCAGTACATATGTCATCCAAGGTCTCTCATCCCCCTATCCCAGTATGCTGGATAACGAGTATGACAGCATGGTGTTTTGGTCTTCTAGCCATACCTACCAATATATTACCTATAAAGGAAGGTATGCACAGTATACATGGTGTATGTTCAGCTAAATTTTCATTGAGAGATGCAGACCAAATAATCTAGTAGGTATTTTCCATTGCAGCAGACCAATGTATCTAACTGAAAAGGGGGGAAAGTGTTATATACTTTGAGAAAATTCATATTTTCCTTATGTAAAATGCAAAAGGCACATTTAAAATCAAAGTTTTCTGTTAATTTTTGTATTTTGCTATCAAGACACAAAGTAGATATTCTAATTGCAAGGAGTGAATGTCTCCCAAAATATGTTGCTATGTGTGTATCTCTCAGGTGTAGTTTAGGTTAGTTTTCTTATGGAAATATATTATTCTTTGAAACATGCCAGCATGAAATATAACTGAGTTTTAGTTCAGAGATTAACATCTGTTAATTCCTGAAGATATAAAATATCATAATGACAGATTTATAACACAGAAACTCTGATGGAAATTTATTGAATGTACTTAAACAGACTTTGAATTACCTGATAGTTAATTAGAAATGGCTGCAAAGCTGGCCACTGTAGAAGACTTCTCAGTAACTTGTTTTCAAATCCTAAGGCAGGTTGTAGTCATTATATTTCCTTTACACTGTACACAATATAGTCTTTGTTTTGTAGCCTCTATGTTATGTGTCCTTTCACGTTTCCCTAATATTCCTACTTACTTAATTTTTTATTTTTAATACAGTTCTATTATTGGGCCATGTAGATATTTTTAGAATGGCTACTACACAGAGAGAGAAAAGAGAAAGAAATGTAATAGAGAAAGAAATAAGGGGGCGGGCGGCCGGGGGGAAGTGGGGAAAAAAAAAAAAAGAGGAGGAGGAGGGACAGGGAGATTGAGAATAGTTGGGGAGAGAGAAAGGATAAAAGAAGAGAGGAAGGAAGGAAGAGAGGGAGGGAGGGAGGGAGGGAGGGAGGGAGGGAGGAAAGAAAAGAGGAAGGGAGGAAGGGAGGGAGGGAGAGAGGAAGGGAGGGAGGGAGGAAGGAAGGGGGGAAGTGAGGAAGGAAGGGGGGAAGTGAGGAAGGGGGGAAGTGAGGAAGGGGGGAAGT
>NC_048893.1:158748295-158764017 GCF_011077185.1 Oxyura jamaicensis
AAGGAAGGAAGGAAGGAAGGAAGGAAGGAAGGAAGGAAGGAAGGAAGGAAGAAGATCTACAAATCTTTGGAAGAGAAGATTGTATCACAAGGGAAATTAATATACCGAAGATTAAAAATGTAGCTGTATATATGATTCTGAAATCCTCTCATCTGCAGTTGTCTTTCAGTTAGATTCATACACATGAAGAAGATTAGAATCTGACTTTGGATATGAATACAACACCCTTTTTTTTTTTTTTTTTTTTTTTCCAGTTAACACCATATATATAGACCAATTCTTTTTTCCCATGACACTTTTTTCTAAACTTATCCCACTCTGACTTAAGCTTGCTTAGTAAATCCTCTCTTGCCTTGCAGTCACATTCACACCTGAATAACAACCAAACACAAAGTCACACCTATCCAGATCCAACCCTCACTTGAACCAGGAGCACCCACAACTGCTTCATTTCATGTTCTACCACTGAAATTCATTCAAAGTGAAGTTCAGCTCTGTTCAGTTTTAAATTAAGATTCAAACCTTACTCCAGAGAGAGTGGTGGTTTTACTGTGCTAGGCAGCTGAACTCCACCACAACCACTCTCTCACTCCTCCTCTTTAGAAGAGGAGGGGAAGAAGTAAAGGAAAGAACTACTCATGGGTTGAGATAAGGATAATTTAATTAAAGGGAAAAAAATATTAAGGAAAGATTATTATTAATTAAACAATTCAACTAAAGGGAAAAATAAGAAAGGGGAAAAAGGAGGGGGAACAGGAAAAAAAAAAAAAAAAAAAGTAAAGGCTATGTGGAAGTGCAGAGGAAAGAAATTACTCTCTACTTCCCACAAATGAGCGATACTTGACCACATCCTTGAAGCAGGGCCTCAACACATATAGCCGGTGTTTGGGAGGAGGACAGACATTTTCACAATGAGAGCCCACCCCTCCCTCTTCTTCCTTTTTCCACCTTTTATTGCTAAGTGTGACATCATATGTTATGGAATATCCCTTTGGTTGGTTTAGGTCAGCTTCCCTGGTGATGTTTCTTTCTCACTTTTTTGCCCACCCCCTAGGAGGGTTAGAGAGAGTCCTGATGCTGTGCCAGCACTTCTCAGCAGCAGACCCAACACCGGTGTGATAGCACTGCTGTTCTAGCTACAAGTGCAGAGCGCAGCACTGTATGGGCTGCTGCAGGGGAAGTTAACATCCCACCTAGACCCAGTACAAGAGAATTCCCCCATTTTTGTAGCTGTTGGAAAATTACATTTTTTTAATTTGTTCCAATAATAGTTCAAGTTAGTTGGAAATAAAATCATATTTTCATTAAGTCTGTAAATCTATAACTTTCTGATCTGTAATTGGCACTACTAATTCATAAGAAATGCATTCCTAGTCAGATAAATTAGAAAAGTCATCTTTATTATAACACCTCAAGTTATGATGTAACTGTCCTTTAAATCAAGGTATATTTCTTTCTCTCATTACTGATATCTCATTGAAATATTCTTCTTTCATACAAGTTATCTTCTTAATTGCAAGAATATTTGAAGTAATGTTGCATCTCTTAAACATTTAATAATAATAATTAACAATAATAATAATAATTCACACAGAAAGAAATGTAAAATATAGCTAAGCATCAGGGAACAGAGAGGAAATATGTGTGTCTTTCAGCCAGAACTATGAAAAAAGTTTGCAAATCTGTGACATCATAAACTACTAATTATTTCCACACTTAGGAAAATATTCAAATTTATTAGGGTCTTTTCAAGGTATGGAAAATATTCCACAAGTGAGGCAACTGTAATTCAAGAAAGGTGGAGTCCAAAATGAATTATTAAGGTCATTCCTTCAAGAATGAATATAAATATTTTCCACATTTCACTACACCAGCTAAAGTATATGCATGAATATACATCTTAAATGCTGGCATTCATGGGGTCTGTGCATACATAATAGCCATCCTATCTATTTTAGGAATTTTGAAGGTCCATGTTTCTTTGGCATCTAATTACCATTTGCAATTACGTAAGTTTAAGGACTAAAAGAAACTTAGTACGTCTTCCACATTAGCTAGCAGAGTGTTTAAACTGAAAACTATGCAGAAACTTTGGTAACTGGCATAACAAATTGATGTCCATAAATTCTAAGTAAATGTTTACATTATTAAAGATGAATGCCACAGAAGAAATATGTGGACATGGAGTGTTCCACAGTGTTTTTATGTTTACATTAAGAATCAAGGTAATTAATGTTTTACGAGGCTTGATCTTGACTTTAGGATCTTATAAAACTAGACAAAGCCAGAGTACTAGAATACTGGTTTTAGGACTTGTTCCTTTAAATAAAAGAACTACTAGTAGTGCCAGAAATACATATAGCCACAATGCCTTTACTGAGTTTATCATTTACTTTTTGAGCAATAAGTGTGTTGGTTGGACCAGTTAAAAGACCTAGCCCATACTGTTCTTACCATTTCCCTCTAGCCCTGCTCTTCCCCAACAGGCAGATAAACTCAGTCCCACTGTTCATTGTCAGATGAGATTACATGTTCAAATGAAATGCCGCATTGGAAAGAATGTAACAGCAGAAGCACAGGGCTGAGGACAACAGTGTCTTCAGCAACACAGTTTGATCCAAAAGTAGATATGATGAGATCTTACAGTTTTCACTGCTCTGTCTACTCTCAGTGGCTAAGATTGTTTCCATTTAGTTTTCCACAGAACAAAGCAATTGTACACAGCAGTCAGTTCAAATAGGTTAAGTATCACATATTGTTCAAACAGTCATCCCAAAGACTTCCAAACGAGTTTTTAAACACTTGTAGTTACTTGCTTGATAAAACAGAAGTTGTTACTATTCATTATTTGTGTTTGTGCTCACCTCTCTGCAGAGCTCAAGTGGTATCAGAACTCATTGTTTATGTCTATACTAATAGGTGAACTGTGCCCAGGACTATCTGTTAAAACCCAGCACAACTGGGACAAAACAGCCTCTCTGTACAAGTAAAGTCTCCCACATCCATACAGAGACTCCGCATCAAAGATGCCTGCAGGGAATGGCCTCCATCTATGTTAACTCCTGAGCTATAATAACAAAATTTCTGGGACATCCTCATTCAACCCAGAACAAAATTCTGCCTGGTAAAATCACTGTCAATTGTAAAACAAGGAAATTTGATTTCCTTCCTACCACCTAAAGAACACAGGAAAAACTGAGGGTGTTTTCCTCAAAGAAAAATAAAAAATAAAAAAAAAATAAAAAATCCTATCTGTGTCTGAACTGGAGACAAATGCATGCCCCAGCGTGCTTCCCAGCCATGGCACCCCCATGAGAACTCTGTCCCTGCTGGAATGCCTAGTGGCTCTGCCATGTGAACGCATAGGCATTTTCTTCCCCCAGCAAGAAAGTTTCTAAAGGGGTGCAGGAAATGTACAGCAAAGAGAAGATAGGAATTAGAGAATGTGAAAACTATATATGTCTGAAGAAAATAATAGGGAAAAAATTGGCAAAGGATGAAAACCCTTTCGTTTTCTTGGATTGTTGTTTCTTTCTTCTCCTCCTCTAAACATCGAAAGCTATCAGTCTTGGACAAATCATGAACCTGCAGTAATAGCAGCTTTGTGGATTTTCCAGACAATCGGGCAACAGAAAGTCACCTGATCCATCTGTGAGACCTGGTGAGAACCGGCAAATATAATAGGCAGCAAAACACCTGAAACTGCTGGCATTGCAAACACTTCCTGTCTTATTCTGTTGGACAACAGACACAAAGCCAGCCCTGTAATTACATCCCACCTGATCTACATTTGCAGTCTTGTAATTAATACTTCCTCTGTAAAGCAATGGAATAATTTAAAGAGCAGATTTTCAACCTTAGTCTGGGAAAACTGAGAGAGTGAGAGCTCTGCTTGGGCATTTTAGCTACAGGGAAATGCATTTCTGGTTCCATTTGCTCACAGAAACTGTAATTAGATGCTCAGAGCTCTCTTTGTGCTAGCAGAGAAGAAAATGATACTTCCTTCCTGTTTAAAAGCCACAAGCAAAAGTGGGTGAGGGGAGCTTTTACTTATTCAGAGGACTTTATGAGAGTGATAAATGTAGATGGCCCTGCAGACTCAGCCAGCTGAGAAAGTGTTATGTTATCCTACACAGGGAAACCTTTAGCATATTGTTGTAGAGGTATAATGCTCCTTCTCAGAAATCATTGTAGTTTTGCAGTAGGCATAACCAATTCCCATATAGATCTTGTAGAGAAAACAAACACTTTTCTGTTTTTGTACCATGCTATTCCTTAATAAACATTTACAGAACTGATCTTTTATCTGCTCCATATTTCACTCTCTCAATATAATATATACGGGGGGGGGGGGGGGGGAAAAAACACAATGGTGAAGCTTTTAGGATGTTTGAAAAAAAGAAAAAATAATAAAGACATCTGGATGTCACCAGTACTGGAACTGAAGAACAAGGTAAGGATTCTCAGGATCAAAATTTTGGGCTCAGGTATTGAAATTTCACCTCACTTACATTTCAGATGGAGAGTATCAGGCCCAAGAACATGTCCTGACTACAGATAGCCTCATTGCTATGTTTACACTGAAATGAAGGAGCAGTCACTTTTGGACATGGATTTTCTGCTCAAGCAGTCATGGATCAATAAGCACACAGTTGTGTTTTAGCTCTACTAATACCTACAGAGAGTGAGATGTGGGGAAAAGTTAAAATATATAGAGTGATCTCTAATAAAATTGCCTTCATTTATTGTATGTGCTTTGGTGACAATGTCACCCATCCAATATCAAGAACATATGACTGACAGCTGCCTTCTTTGAAAAGCCTCGACTTTCCATAGGAGAATACACAGATAATCTGAATTCAGAATTTTCATTGCAAGGTCACTGAGAGATTCTTGAAGCTCTCCAGGCTTCAAGTTATTCCTGCAGGTAGACATAATCTTTCTGTATCATAAGATACAGAAGGATGCTTAAAAGTACAGCCCACTACTTCTTGCTGTCTGTACGGTACAACGTCAATGAAATTCAGTCATCTAAGTCACAGAGTATTTTAGTCTCCAAAAATCCTTGGCCAAGTGCCCAAGAAGCACTTACTCCAAAGCCTAAGTATCCTATTATTGCGCATACCTAAAGAGCGTATGTTCTTTACTGGTTCAAAAAATCGAGTGCCTACTCAGCTCTCTGAATTTACAAACTAGGCAGGTCTCTTCACATTTTTCCCCATGCAAAGACTACAGACAACATTTACCCAAAAAATAGTACTCACTTTAAAACATAGCAAGGAAGACAATAATAGAAGAATGACATGCATTTCTTAAAATTTTAAAAAAGTAAATATATCTGATCCAATTCTGAAAAATAACTAAGGACATTTCATTATCCAGTAATAAATTCTGTGGATGTAAAAGCAACTTGCCTGTTATTCTCAGAATTTTAAAGAAGGGAACACAAGGTAACTGGTAAAAATAGACACTATCCCTCAATAACATATATGTAATTTTTACTTGCTGTCTTAATTTAAAATTGTTGGCTTTCATCTTTACTCATCATTTACAGTCACTCATCTCGAAGTCACTCAAAGATTTATTCACATGGCATTCTTTAGAAAGGCATCAGAGACAAGCAAGATAAGTCAAAACAAGAATTTGTCACAGTATCCTTCCTTTGAAATAAATGTGTTTGCGTCCACACATGGTGACACTGAGTTCCATGGAAAACTGGTAAGAAATGTGGGCTCATATCTGAAGAAGATCTCCATAGCTCTAAGGGAAGTCCAATAACTATAAGGGAAGTCCAGCTCTCACTGACGGCAAAAGTGTTTCAAATACACCTGTGCTTCCAGTGCTTTGGTCAACCACAGGTCACCCAGGTCACTGACTTTCCCCATCTGTCAGATCCAAAATAAATGTTTTCACCTTCAGAACACATTTGTTTTCAATAGATTTTCTGGGGCTCTACTTCCTCGAGATTTTAACCTTTCCATCACCCTGGTCTGTTCAGGCTGAACCCATGGTGTTCTTTCAGAGTAGTTGCCACATATACTGAAAAAAATGGACAAGCTTGTTTTTTTAGTAAACTGTTCAATAAAGTGGTTAAAGATAAGGTATTGTCAACCCTCAGGCAAACCATGACACCTGGTTTCTAATATAAAGCATTTTTGCCATGACTCCACCAATTTCACAGGAATCCAGCTCTCATGTCTGAAAAGGGTTGGCACATCTGTATAAATTTTCATCCCTCTGTATTCAGCAGAATCTATAAAGTTAGAGGACATGTGAGATGTCTGCTGTTTTTTTAGTCATCTTATCTTTGGCCTATTTTCCGTCTGGCTCAATGAAAGAAGAGTGCTTCCTGAGATGCAGCTAACTCTATATCATAAAGAGGATGGAAATTTAGTGTGGAAAAAAATGCCATTCCCAAAGAAAATTAATTGTGTTTTCAACCTCCACCACCTCTCCCCCCTCACACCCAACCCATAGCTTCAGAAGCAGATTGCAGAATAGAGTCTTGAAAGAAACAAAGGGTTTTTTTCAAGAATCTCTGCAAAAGAATCTGAGTTAAATCAACAATGAAAAGGGATTTCTGGATTAAGCAGATGACATTAATTAAATTCTTGACAGTTTATTCTTCATCTGACATTGTGAATACCTCTTAATGCTTAGAGAAAACATTCCTCTCATCAACTAGTCTCATCCATCTGGCAACTTTTCTGTATCATGTTATCCACATCAATGTTAAACGAATTCCTTCTGCTATTTACATTTGAGCCATTTCCTTGCACAGGCACCAACAGCCATGGGCACCAAGGGAGCTAACTTGAACTCTCTTTGCTGGCTATCACATTGGCTGGGTGGCTACAAATTGCAAAGTAACAGGCCCAAAGTTGGACTATTGCCTGCAAGCCACCCCACCTGTACAATACACACCGTGTTCACACAGTGGGAACCACCTTGATGCTTGCAGAGCCAAGGGCAGGATCAGAACTGCAAATACAGCAAAGTATCTATTTGCCTATATTTGTGGAAAAATGTCCAATAAACTGTACAGAATTGTAAGGCACTGAAATGGTGGGGAAGAGAAAGACTAACTTGAATCATGAGAGAGGTGTTTGAGTTAGAAACAAAGCCAACCTAGACTAGAAGAGAAAGAAAGGCCCATTGAGGGACTCAGTGAGATCTGAAGACTATACTAGTTGCTCTGAATATTTTCCTTGAGGTATCTAACTTTCACCATTGATTCTAAAAGGACTGTTGGGAAATTCCTAGTATAGGCACATAGATATGACACCTATAATTTAGTGTATGGAGTGCTGTGAAGTCCAGTACTGGATGATAGGTCCTATATTAATGGAAAATTAATAAACATATTTTCTTTTTAATTTGACTGGTTTGATCTTTTTCCTTTCTGATTTTAAGCCAGGATGTAAAGCATGACTGCAGTATTTTTAACTTTCTAGACTTGTGCATGATGACACTGGTGGAATCTGTCATTCCTGAGTTTATATTTTATCCAGCATATGCCAAGCTGAAATCTGTGTAACTCTCCAAGATCCAATCCTTTTAAGGGCAGGCATACTGGCTGCAATGCAATCTATTATGTACTCTGACTCCTATGGCTTGTCAAATTACCCATGTTTATTACACTCATAACAGCAGCAGATGAAGCTGAAATCAGACATGGAATGTAAGGGTGCCAGATGTCCCAATTTTCATGGGACATTCCCACATTTAAACAAAACTCCCACATCCTGTTGACAAGAACCATTGTCCCAAGACGTGCACATGAAGAACCCTCCTCCCCTCGCTTTCAGGGTGGGAGTAATACATGTGGTGCTTCCCCCCACTCTGGGAGTGTCTCAGATTCCTGCAGCTGCAGCACCTGCAGCCAGAGATGGGGAATAATGAAGAGGAGATTTGGGAAAGAGGGGGAAGGGAGCAGCACACAATAGAGCAGAACAGAGCAAATCAGGCAAAGAAGAAAGTAAGAGATGCAATTTAAGGAGAAAGGCAGAAAAAAAAGACAGAAATGAAACAAATGAGGACATAGAGAGAATGAGAACAAATATTTCTAAAAGCAGGAGAGAATGTAACTAATTCTAAAAAAGGCAGAAGGTGGGAAAAAGAAAGAAAAGATAAAAAGTGGGCAAGGGAGATACAAATACAGTGGAAAGGAAAGAAGGAAGAGGTACAAGGAGATAAAGAAAAAGAAAAAAAAATCATGCAACAACAAATATCAAAGACGAAGGAAAAATGAGGAAGAAACCCCCATCATATTAAAAGCAGTAGCTCTCCTGCACAAAGATAATTCATGCAAAGAGCCACACTGTCCCCCTTTTTCCACTTTCACTGCTTTCCACTTTTTTTGCAGAGGCTGCACACAACTTTGTGCTGGCAGAGTTGGAGTGGAGAGCTGCCAGGGACACATATGAGAGCACTGAGCAGCCCTGCAGAGTGTAGGAATTGCCATGAACTCCCAGGGTTGTCCTGTAAGCAGCTGCTATTGG
The DNA here is from genome assembly GCF_011077185.1 of Oxyura jamaicensis. NCBI lineage: Eukaryota > Metazoa > Chordata > Aves > Anseriformes > Anatidae > Oxyura > Oxyura jamaicensis. The sequence goes on from NC_048893.1 coordinate 158,756,797, forward strand.
AACAGCCATACAGTTTAATTACTTATTTCCAGATTCTGCTGGATAACAGAAGAGTGAGGGGGGGATTGGTCAGGAGGCTGAAAGTGAAGGTGCAAAGAAAGGCCAGCCAAAATTTGGAGTACGTGTTGTGCGACCATCCAGCCCCTTGTGTTGACATAACTAAACACAACTCTTCCCCTGGGCTCCATAGGCTTCTCTATTGTGTAATAATCATAATTTTCTGACATATTTGATAAACATATTTTGCTTTCTTATTTTCAGATCGATTGTCTCTCCCCCTGAGAATCCCAGGGAGCAGATGTAGTTTGCTGGAGTATCACCTACTGTACCTCATGAAAAGCAAGGACCTCTCCAAAGCAAAGGATTTATCCCCAGGTGAGATGTGGATGGAGAAGAACACAGCTCCACAGAGAAACTGAATTTTATCTTTGCAGATCCAGCACACATCAATTCAAGGGTGTCAGCCGCACAGACTAACCAATTTTCTCCAGACGTCCTTATTATAAGTGTCCCAACTGGGTTTTAGACAACAGCTGTTACTTAGGAGAAATTTCTTCTTCTCAGTTCTGTTAGGGGAAAAGAAGAAGAATATAGGATGTGGTATAGTTAAGAATGAATGTGAAACATTTAATGTTTACCCACTTCTAATTAGGGCAAAGAAAGTGCTTTGGTAGCTGTACTTGAGTTCAAGGTCAAGTTTGCACATCCATGTGGCTTGAATCAGCTTCATCTATTCTGTCTGCTGGGGCAGAGGCCAAGGATGAACTCTACTCCCCCTTTCCTGTCTCCCACCCCACAAAGCCTGAATTTCCCTGTCCGGAGAGCCAAATGACTTCCTGCAAACTACAGCATAAGTGAGACTCATATTTGTGCAGGGTGGAGAGCAGGGAAGCTGCAACCACAAAACAAAAGAGTCTCTTGGTCCCCAAATTTCCAAAATGATATATCCATAGCCAGTATTTCTTGTCCATCTTGACACATGTGAATGTATAGATTTTTGTTTCTTACAGTAGTCTTCTTCACAAACTAAGCTGAAAGCCATTCTCCTTGTCTGTGTATTCCAGTACATGCCTGCAAAGCAATTCTTTTTAATCTTTAGATATGAACCCCACCCATTGCTCCTATTCTTTCATACCTCTACCAGAACCTTTCCAACAGGTGTGACTAAGTACACTTACAAGAAAGAACAGCAATATTAGGTTCCTGTAGCCACATATATCTCAGCTACAATGAGACTGCATGGAACAAAGGATGTATAAGAAAAAACTCTTATTTTTTTGTAAAGAAAACTGATATTTTGAAAGTAGCAAATATATTTGTGTAACATTTGTCAAAAGAGGTTTTTAGGTCCATTATGCATCCTCAGAATTGAGATCTTCTCAAATTTCTTCCAAATTTTCAACACCTTACTTGAAGGATGGAGACTGTGGTTTCTTCCAATCGAATTAGTCTACTATGCAGAATAAATACCAAATGGTATTCTGTGGAATATCCATATGTTTGCCTTTTTAACTATAACACAACACAGAGAACCGATGCTCAGCTGTTATCTATCATGACACTGGACCAGAGGCAGTTCTTACTCTGAGGAGAGTGGATTATGTCCCTTTCAGAACTCTATAATATCTGTGTAATCTCTGACTCCATGTTTATGTGTCTTGTTTTGTTCTGATTTGTTTTGTCTTGTTTTGTTTTTCTCCTCTTGGAATGAGCTCATTTGGCACAAGTGCTAACACCAAACACAGCACTACAACAAACTAGAACATGAAAATAAAACAGAATAGGAATTCCACTGCACTTGCATGGTAGCTTCCAGTGGGAGATTTTCCTGGCTGTTCCCAGACAGAAAGTGTAGGATTCATGGGCACGTGGGCTGAGCAACCTGAAAGTGATGCAAAGAAAAACTTAGAAGGTCACAGCAGACCAACTATCCTTTGATTTCCTTTCTAGCAGAGTGGTTACATTTGATTATTTAACTGTGCTTCATCTCTCCTTTCCATAATGAAGCTGAACAAGGTACATTTTTGGATATTGTTGTAAAATAAGTTTAATAAAAATGTTACAGAGCTGGCCTGAATTTGTGCAATGGTTTTCAGTGGACATCTCACTGGCTCTCAAGCAGCTTGGGATGGATGTAAAAAGGACTACAAAGGAAAATGTTATAAGGTCCTTTACAAAACAGTTAACATTTTTCTGTTTTCCAGTATATAACTTTAAATACTCTCATCTTGTTAGTGCCCTCATGATGGTATTTTATTGTTCCTGTTTTGTATAGCATTATTCTCTTAAGCTAGCATAGTTTTCTGTGTGCATGTGCACACATACCCACACACATACACCACATACATGTGTGTACATGTATGATTTTCTTCTCACATTCCTACCAACTGAAAGCACTAGTGCTACCACTGCACTGAGCTATTATCTTCCACCCAAATTTAACCACCCCTTCCACTCATGCATTTATAGTTCATAAACACATGCTTTCTGAGCTTAAACTACTTTACGTAAGAGACTCTTTGTTACCAAGCATCCCCAGGTTGCTCTATATTAGCAATGTCATTGGACTGTGCTCTTAGTCATATGTTCTGAATATTTGGGTAGACCTGTGTGGTGCCAGGAGTTGGACTTGATGATCTTTGTGGGTCCCTTCCAACTCAGGATATCCTATGATTCTATGATTTGCTTTTCATTTTATAGTTTTAGCTTCCCTTATCCTATGTCTGTATTTTTAGTTGCAGTCTCTATTGTTTTGATTTTATTTTACCTGTTGGTCTTTTCTATTTTTAATCTAGCTTTAATAAAATAAACTATGTTTTGTGATTATAAATCTGGGCTCTGAAGTCATGGGGATCTAACAAACAGTCCATTCATATTGTTTTATTTTGTTTGTTTGTTTTATTTGGTATTGCCAGCAGTTACTTTCAGCTTCAGAAAATTAGCTGTCGAAAGAGCCAGGTGTTTTAATTATTGGTCTGGGTCATTCTCTGGCTACATATAATAGATGAAACAGATCCTTAATTGTGCTAAACAAATATTAGTTTCTGGTTTAGTGATTCATTCACTGTTATCCATCCTAATGTGAAGTAACTGCAGCCAATTCTACTACTAACTTTTTTTTTTTTTTTTTTTTTTTTTTTTTTTTCTAAAACTTTGAGGTATTCCTGGAGTAATGTATTGGTGACTTCATGAGACCTCATGGCTCCCTTCCCAGATGACTTGAGTCTCACATGATAATGCAATTATTCTTTCAACTTTTTTCTTTTTTATTATTCAAAATTGTATGAGGACCTGGTAAGATTGTTATCTAATCTGATAACAGTTAACTATTCCAGATATTATATATATATTGTTGCTTAATTTTATAAATTATCTGTGAATACTTTGACCCACAAGCATAGGACAAATTTGATAAGATATATATGTTATTTCAGATTTTACCTAATTCATTTTAAAAATGGGATATGCAGAATAAAATAATACACTTTTAATTCTGACAGTAATTTCCCTTAAAGATTATTATAGGTGTCGTATGAGGAGATTATTTTCTTTTACAAATGGTCCTTGTAAAAAGCTAAGACTGAAACAACATGTAAAGAAAAATACAGTACTTTCTTCAGGTGTTCAAGTGTTTTTCATTTCATTCTACATTCTTTCAAACCCCAGCTCAAAATAAATTATTCACCACACAAATAAAGTCTGTTTTTTTTTTTGTTGTTGTTTGTTTGTTTTTGTTTTGTTTTGTTTTTAAAAAAGTCTTCAACAATATTAGTTCAAATGTTTGTAACAAATAAGAAGGTTGTACTTCTTATCCCCTGTTCTGACTCTCAAAAGCTGCTTGGAATTGGTAGTTCATGCTGGCAAGTGTTTTGGTCTGTAAAAATTTCATTAAAAGCAATGGGACCGTTGTTCAGACAGTCACCAACACAAAATCAAGGACTCTGTATGTCAGGTTTTATAAACAATTTATTTATAAACTTTAGATTATTAATTCACAAGACATTTGCCTCTGTCTTTAAGATGCCTACATCACATAATATGGTATCTGTTCCCTGAGAGGATGACAGATTTCTAAATCAATAATTAGAAAATCAATAAATGGCAAAGCGTGTTGTTTAAGTAAAATATTTCTGTTGCCTAGGTATTCATATAAAAGAGTAGACATTTTCCAGATATTCTTACACTTTTTTTTTTTTTTTTTTTTTTTTTTTTCCAAGTGACTATTTGTGAATTAGAAGGTCATGAGTGTGGCTAAACTAAAACAACTATTAAATTTTCAAATCACCATAATTTAAGCCTCATATCTACAACAGTACAGCTTGTGTTTCCACAAATATAATCTTCCTTACAAAACAATGCCTTTAAAATTTTCTATTTGTTATTTCTTCAAAATACAATGAAATTTCAGAACATTTTTTTCAGAATAAAAAGAAATGTGGTTTTAGATATCTATACCTTAATTAATAATAATAATAATCAGAATCAGAATGATATAAAAGCATGTAAACTTAAAATAATAAATGTGGTGAGAATTAAGAAAATTCATGTGGGCTGTCATATTTTGCAGGTAGGATGTGCAGAATGGTTCATCATCAAAACCAATCCTGTCAAACACAGTAAGACCTGTCATACTCCAGCCAAATTGGTAAAGTAAATGTAGAAAACAGAAATGTAATGTGACATACTAATTCTGAGACACAATATAGCAGAAAAGAAGGATTTCGATATGACTAGGAAAAAAAAAATGTTCATGATACACCAATAGTTGAAGACAGAAATGCTGAAGACTTCTTTCCCCTGTAATGCCTTACAAAGAGCTATGAAAATGTCATATAAATTTGTAATGTGCTTCATAGAATGTAAATTAGTTATTTAGCTGTTGTGTGTTTTTTTTTTTCTTTTGTTTTATTTTCTCCTGAAGAAATCATTGTCTCCTTTTAGATTATTTAGAGATCTAAGTATTTTAGCACTGAAGTAGGAAAGTATATTATTCAAAGCAAGATGCCAGGTATGTCACTCCTATGAAAGTCTGGCCATTAGTGGCACAAAATAACCCTCTTGGAAATGCATCCTTTGACAGGCTGGAGCTTTATTTAAATTGGTCTCTGAAATTGTGTAAATTCACAATTTGGAAAGAGTTGGAGGTCCTACAGGGAGCTGTTTGAATGAAAAACAGAAAATCCTGTATATATGTACTTTTGCCCTGAAGGTCTCTCAGCAGCAGTGTACTTCTGTGTTACTTGTGGGGGACTGTAGACATTCTGTCCCCAGAGAACATACATCCCTAGAAGGGGCTACAAAGACATCCCTGCCTAGCAGTAGCTTGATCTGGCTAACTACACCCTCTACATTTTAAAAACATGATCAGATGAACAGAATACTAAACAAAACAAAACAAAACAAAACAAAACAAAAAAAAAAAACAAAAACAAAGAAAAAACAAACAAACAAACAAAAAAAAAACATTACTTCACAGGCTTTAGAAAAAAGATCCTTTTTCTTAAATAGTAATTAACAGACAAAATATCAAAATATACAGTGTTTTTTGAAATAATCCTTTGTACAACACCAACATTCTTCAGAAAGAGGTGATTTCTTTTGCTGTATTAATGAGTATAATTTGAAAAAGAGACAAGCTTTCAGTTGAATCTGTTAGTCTAATTAAGGCTATTAGGCATTGCCTCATTCATACAAAGGAGACCATGCTTCTGAAGACACTATAACTGTTTGCCATTTTTAGCATTATTAGATCCAAAACATCATCAGGAAGAATGCACTGAGAAACTTGCTTGGTTTTTATGGCTTTCTGTATTTTTTAATAAAAATGATCACCTCGTGAAGTGAACCTTACCTCCCCTCCTGTTTAGACCAATAACTTCCATTAAGTTACTGATATCTGATCTTTTGCATACTTATCTCTCTGTTAGTTTGATTTTTTTATCACGGACCCACTCTTATTTAGTGCCATAATATCATTTAAATTACGTTAGTATTAGAAGAATATTATTACAGTCACACTTTTACAGCACTATGTGCTGGATTGTAAAAGGTTAAACTACATTAACAACAAAGTTTACAGCTTGCAATTTCAGACTGAATAAGTTTAATTCCAAAACAAGATCCAAGATTCTGTTGAAATGACTAACTCGCAGGATGAAAAATAAAATCTGAGAACTAATTTGCCTCTTTCTTATTTCAGCATCATTTGTAGTTCTTTTTTCTTTTTTTTTGTTTATTCGTTCATTTATCATTACTATTTTAAAATGTGTATTCCATTTTAAACATTTTGGAGAAAAGAACAAATGAATTTTCTTTATGTTTGTCTTGAGTTTTCCATCAGCATCTAGGAAACACCAGGGTCTGACAGATCCCATATTTCAAAGTGTCTGAACTCCTTTTTTATTGTAGTTTGTCATAAAACTTGGCACGAGCCTATTACTAGTAATATGCCTTTATTGCTGCACTTACTTTTAAGCTGTAAATCTGTTTTGCATCTATGGGGAAAAAAATACAGCCTGCATGCATACGGCCAGTTATCTGGGTAATTTATTTTATGAACTTAGGCTGAATTAAATAAGGAGCACTAGCAGCATCTAGTTAGTGTTCTTACTCCTGAGGCTGCAAATCAGCAAGAAAAGGTTTCTTAAATTGGCACACTGAAGGATCTGGGTTTACAATATGTTGTTTGAATGTGTTCTGGCTGAAAGAGGAACTGACAGTCTGATTGATAGCCCCTATTTCTTTCCTTATTGTCACAAATTACTTTCAGGATGCTAGCAATAACACAGTGTTCAACTCCTATAAAAGGTGCAACTCTCCAGCTGGGCTTTCACCATGAAAAGTTTTGTCGTATTAGTGGAAATCATTTTGCACAACATTTAAATCCAGGATCCTGGAGGACTGTGTGGCAGTGCAAACAGAATAAAAAGCCTTTCACCTCTCTGTTCCTAGTAAAAAAATCAGGCTCAGTAGATAAGAACTGCTATTTCTATACAGAGACTTTATAGTTCCCTATGTAAAATGAGTTTAGACTAACCATTTATCCTAAAATCTCCTTCACTAACAGTGTTATAACTACCCTGAAGAGTATTTCCCAGTGTCATGAGAACTATAGAGCTTAGGTTCAGAACAAAAAAGAAGTGATTCTTCAAATAAGGTGTATTTTTGCTTTTGATCTCCTTCCAGCATGAGGGAAAGGATTTGAAAAGCAACTAGAGAAAC
>NC_048893.1:158764117-158791865 GCF_011077185.1 Oxyura jamaicensis
TGTTCTTACCCAGGTGTCTGCTGTCACTCACAACCAACAGCAGGTTACAGACCTGGATGAATCTTTGATTTGACCCAGCATGAACAGTTTTTTGTTATTATATGGTTTATGTTATTATGATACCTTTTCCATAGCAGACTCAAACCATGGCAATTACAAAGTTACCATTTTTATTTCCTAGAAATGTCAAAAGTTTTACCTTTTCTCTCTTTTAAAGTCCCTAGTCTATTCTTCTGTTCTTGAAGACATTGCAGAAAATACAATAACTGTAAATTGTGTTGGCTTAGTTCACGTATTGCCAACAGCATTAAATATATATATATATGTCAACAACATTAAATATATATATATGCATATATATATATATTTTAGTTGGTTGGTTGTAGCTGTAGTTGTGTCACATCATTCAGGAAAAATTATTTTATGTTAGAGTCTGGTGCTAATCCAAACCAAATCCCAGAATTCTACTCAGACAGAAGTCAGGTACACATCAGCTCTTCTTTTCAGCTCTTCTTTTCCTTACTTGTCTTTGTGTAACAATGAAAAAAAAAAATATATATATATATATATATTTCATAAAGGAGAGCAATACAGTATAAACAATCAGGTGACCAGAAGTGCAGAGCTTTTGTGCAATGTTGCAGTTTATGAAGCCCCAGTACTCGGATTTTCTCATCAGGACCCCACATAAATCCAAAACTATGGGATCACTGTTACCTTGGCAATTGCTGACATCACTAGAGTTGTTTTAAGATATTTCTCTGTAATCTATCAGCAATATATTGGGTAATCTGCTATCCAAATGTTATTAAAAGTACAAAACAGGAAGGAAGAGTAAAGGGTTATTTCAGTTGTCTAATGATATTTTTTAAAAGATTTTTTCAGATGCCTTAGAATACTGTCTTGCCCTTCAGGTGCTTCATCAGAAGGACTTGAGTATGACCAAGGCCCTGCGTTATGTCTCCCAGCCATGCAAGAATGCCCTAGCTATCTGAAATTATGTCAAATGTCTTTAGATGCCTGAGTTTAGGTATCCGAATTAAGGCCTAAATAGATAAGAAGTCAGTTATATAGACAGCTAAACCTTCATGAACTTTATTTAAAAGAAATTCTACTTTGAAATCATTATTTTGACACCTTTCTCTGTTTTCTTTTCTTAGCGTCCCCATCTGGGATATGAAATTAGTTCTGCCCTGTAAACGAGGACGGTTATGTTGACAGTATACTTGTAAAATACTTGATTTTAATTAGGATTTGTGGTTTATTTATTTATGTGGTATATGCATCATAATGAACAAAAACTTTCCACTAAATTTCAATAAACTAACAACTGTACATGGCTATCAGCAGAACAGTCAGTTTCTCCATAACACAGGACATATGAAAATATGGACAATATGGAAAATTCCATAATTTATGCAAAATTAGCATATGCCTGACTGTTTTTCAAAAAGTATAATTATCTTGCAAATGGATAATAGTATGAAAAATGAAGCACTAGGAACTGATATTCTGTAAGTTAGAAAACCAAAAGTACAAGGAAAAACAAATCAAGATCAACTGGAAATAACTATGACAAACTTCCTCTTCTTAACTGTAGGACACAGAAGATAGGGAATGACTCCTTTTAACCACTTGCAGCAAGTAGATGTCAAACAAGAAATATCTAGATATCATTATTTAATGGGATTTAGTCTGCAAATTTTTAATAGTAACAGTAGTTCAAATTTAGACAATAATTTTTGAGTTTTGGTGAAAACTGGAAAAAAATCTTTTTAATGAGAAAATTAAATTACTTAAGATACTATAGATAAAGAAAGTTTCTTTCATGTATTTTAAAAGAATACTTCTCCTAAACAGTTTGAGAAATAGCTCTTAAGAAAACATCTCATTGTCAAATGCAATAAAAAACAATATTTTGGTAAATCCACTTAACACTACAAAACTATCCTAAAGTTGAAAAGATTTAAAAACTCACATTTTGGATGAATTTCATGACTTTCATAATTTCTAGGTGTCGGGTAGTTGCCTCTATCTTTCTTGGGAAAAAAAAAAAAAAAAAAAAAAAAAAAAGTAAAACATTTAGATACCCATTGCAGAGTACTTAGTTCAGCATATTTGACATAAATAGATATAATTTATGTAGCTTTTTTACAACATTATTTTATTTTGTAATACAGCTTCTCCTTGAAGTAAATTTCACATGAGATACATATACTGCTTTGATGTACAAGATAGGAGCAGGTCTCCCCACTCCTTCCAAGACACATTGTATGACAGCAGTACACCATTATCAGAGGTCTGTAGATGAACAAGTGTTGTGGCAGCTTCTTTCCAAAAACTGCATATAATGCATGAGACAGAACCGAAGGGAACCTGCATCAAAGAGTAGTGAAAAATGTCATATGAAAGTGCTACAGCTATTATCCCTTTGTAATTCCCTTTGTGTTTATATACATCTAGACATGAATTATTCTGTAAAATGTGTATCTACTGAGGTTTTAATCATTTAACCATGCAACCATTCCTTCTTCAAATGATTTTGTTTATGTTCTCATCTATGATTGAGAACACTGAAACAAATTAGTGAAGAAAAAGGAAATGTCTAAATATTAACCCAGACCAAACTGCATTGGAGTGTGTACATAACAAAGAAGCCTACACTCTTAAGAAAGAAAGGAATGATTAAGCTGATCATCTAAAATCAGAAAAGTTTGAGAAAATCATCTATTTCATTTTGGGATGAATTTACTTCCTTGAGAGCAAGATGACAGCAATTCTGGGCTTCTCTGCTGCTCATTTCCAAGTTAACTTTAATTTGTAATGCACCCATGACTTAGTAAAAATAAAACATCAGTCTTTTCTGATTATTTTTTTACTGACTAGGATGTATTTGATTTCTTTCTCTCAAATTCTTTTGTTGTTGTTGTTGTTCTCTTTTAATTTCATTTATTTTATCAGAAAAAAAAAAATGAAAAAATGAGAAAGATTTATGTTATAGAACTACCTAGGATCTTTGAAAGAAACACAAAATCACATTCCCTTTTACTTCTAGTAAATTTAGAAGTACACAAAATGTGCCACACAAAGGTATCCTCTTTTCAGAGCAGCAATGATTAACAAACACTAGCGGTCAAATATTGTCTCTTTAAGCTGTGGTAACAAACCCTTTTCTTGTGTTATGCATCTGAGTGAGCTGGATTTTGGTTGTTTGCATGTGTAGATATTTATGTTCTGTTGTTGTTGTTTTGTTTTTTCTTCCAGGGGCGTTTCCACAACAGCTCAAATAGAAATGCATCATATTGTTTGTGAAAACCTGTAATAATATGTTGCTATACAATCAGTGAATCAGACACTATGACTAGCTTCACATACAACCAAGAAGCATTTGCAATTTAAAAAGCATGAATGTTTTTTGGAAGGAAAACAACGTCAAAACAGCATTTTGCCTTCAGCATGATACATGCAAAAACAGTACAGTAACATTTTTGTATAAATTACATGAATATAAAATATATAGTAAAATATAAATTAATATACATAAATTGTATACATAAATTAAATATTTGTATTGATTTATGTGTTTAAGTTTCAAGGGGCATCGGTTTTAGAGAAGATAACAAGTTGAAGCATCTTGGTTTAATGTAGTAAGCAAAAGGTTTCTTTCTTCATCCATTAAAATGGCAGGAATCAATGTATAAATGACAGTTAAGACACTAAGTACCAATTATTCCTATATCTGCTCGTTTTAGTCGACCTCAGCCTTATCTGTCACTTCCTTTGAGATAGGATAAAATACAGAGTCAGGTATTAAAAGCTGAATCTATAGATTTTCTTCCAGCATTTTACCACTTCACTTAGCACTAAAACAAGTTACAGGCAACCACAGCAAGGGAATTTATGACCTTACAAATGGAGGCAGCATGTGATAAATACCACACTATCAGTTGTTCAGGTAAGTAATATATGCTCTTGTAAAACCTGTACTGAAAGCTGAGTAATTTATGAAGTAAAAGAAGTCTGGCTTCTTTAACCTCTCATGCTAATTTATTTTAAGATAACAAGGGGATAGACTTGTGTACTACACTCTTGTGCTATTTTTAATTGCTATGTCCTTTCTCTTTCATTAGTGTATCCTATTTCTTCCATTTATCAAGTAGAAGGAGAGAATGTTATTTCACCTTTAAACTAAAATCCTTCTTCCTGATACAGACTGATGATTTCCAATTCCTTTTTTAAAGGAGAAAAAAAAAAAAAAAAAAAAAAAAAAAAAAGGAAATTGCTTTTCTGGCCAGTGGCCATGTTGAAGTTGAAAACATATCTTTTAGCAAAGGTAAAACATCCTAATGAATGACTTGCTTTTGAAAAAAACAAAACAAGAGACAGTCCTTGCAGTCATTCAGTAGAAGCATTAGTGGGAAAAAAAAAAAAAAAAAAAAAAAAAAAAAAAGACAACTTCCCATGTGTACTGCAGCACACATCACAATCAGCATGGAATGGAAGACTTTGGTTTCAGCCAACCAGTCTTTTGAATCTGATTCACTAAAAAAGAGAAAAGGCATAGGTCCAAACTTTACATTCAACTGAGTTGTGGATTGACAGGAACTGGTCTGGGTATTGCTAAGGACAGAGGCTTTAGATAGGCAGGTCATCCCTGAGTCCTTGTTTTTCTTTTGATCCTATAAGTTTAGACTTTACAGACGGAAATTCTTATGCTTCTGTAGAAACTTCTAACCTTGAAAAAGCTATTTATTTAACCAAGGCAAAGCTATTTTGATAAAAAGTCATTACTGTTATTACTATAATAGACATTACTGTTACCTACAAACTCTACCTTGTCAATATCACACATCACATTTACAACCACGCCCTATAGTCACTACATACAGCATTTGTTTAGAAACAAAATGGTCCTTTAAAGCTGCCAGGTTTTTACCATCAATTAATAATAGATAATGATAGCTATTGCATGCACTTATCATAGAATCGTAGAATCTTAGAATCATAGAACAGCTACCTTAAAGATCATCTATTTTCAATCCCCTTGCCATGGGCTGGGATTCCATAAACTAGATCAGGTTGCCCAGGGCCTCATCCAACCTGGTCTTTTACACCTCCAGGTATGGGACATCCACAACTTCTCTGGACATGTTCCAGTGCCTCACCACCATCTACGTGAAGAATTTCCTCCTAACGTCTCATCCAAATCTCACCTCTTTTAGTTTAAATCCATTTTCTCTTGTCCTATGATTATCTGATTGAGCAAAATGTTGCTTTCTATCTTTTATGTAAGCCCCATTTAAGTACTGAAAGGCTGCAAAGAGTTATCCCTGGAGCTTTCTCTTCTTGAGGCCATGCACCCCCAACTTCATAGGAGAGGTCCTCCAGGCCTCTGATCATCTTTGTGGCCCTCCTCCAGACCCACTCTAATAGATTCACAACCTACTTGTTCTGGGGCCCCAGACCTGGATGCAACACTCCAAGTGGAGCCTCACAAGGGCAGAGCAGAGGGGGACAATCACCTCCCCTGATCTCCTGGCCATACTTCTGCTGATGCAGCCCAGGATGCAGTCGGCCTTCTGGGCTGCAAGTGTGCACTGCCAGCTCACGTCGAGCTTTTTGACAAGAAGCCCCAAGCTCAAGAAAAGAATCCCCAAGTCTTTCTCTGCAGGGCTGCTCTCAATATGTTCTTCTCCCAGTGTGTACTCATGTCTGGGATTGCCCCAACCCAGGTGAAGCACCTTGTGCTTGGCCTTGTTGAACCTCATTAGGTTCACATGGGCCCACTTCCCAAGGTTGTCCAGGTTCCTTTGGATGGCATCCCTTCTTTCTTTGGTATCAACTGCACAACTCAGCTTGGTGTGAGCTGCAGCTTGCTGAGGGTGCACTTGATCACATTACCCATGTCATTGGTAAAGATACTGGATAACAGTACCAGTCCCAAAACAGACCACTGAGGGACAGTGCTTGTCATCAGCCTCCACCTGGAAACAGAGCCATTGACCGCCACTCTCTGGGTACAGACTTCAAGCCAATTCCTTATCCATTAAATGGTCTCCCTTTAAGTCCATATGTCTCCAACTTGGAGACCAGGATGTCATGTGGGACTGTGTGAAAGGCGTTGCAGAAATCCACATAGATGATATTGGTCGGTCTTCCCTTGTCAACTGATGCATTCAGTCCATCATAGAAGGCTACCAGATTGGACAGGTACAATTTTCCCTTTGTGAAATCATGCTGGCTGTCCCAGATCACCTCCTTGTCCTGTGTGTGCCTTAACATTGCCTCCACGAGGATTTGTTCCATGATCTTCCCAGGCACAGAGGTGAGGCTCACCCATCTGTAGTTTCCCAGCTCTTCCTTCCTACCCTTTTTAAGAATGGGAGTGATGTTTCTCTTTTTCCAGTCACTGGAGACTTTGCCTGACTGCCACAATTTTTCAAATGTAATTGAGAGTTTCTTGGCGACTACATCAGCCAATTCCCTCAGGACCCTAGGATGCATGTCATCAGGCCCCATAGACTTATTGTTGTTAAGTTGTATCAGGAGGTCCTGAACTTGTTCTTCTCTTACACTGGGAGGGACTCTGCTCCCCCAGCCCCCTCCTAGAGGTCTGGGGACTTGAGAGATGTGGGAAGGCTCATCACCAGTGAAGACCAAGGCAAATAATTAAGTACTTCTGCCTTTTCCACATCTGCCATTACCAGTTCTCTGTCTTCTTTTGTCAGAAGTGCTACACTCTCCTTAGTCTTTCTGTTGCTGCCAATGCATCTGTAGAACCCCTTCTTGTTATTCTTTGCATCCCTTGTCAAGCTTAGTTCTGTCAGTGCTTTGGCTTTCCTGATCCCATTCCAGACACCATTTCTGTACTCTTCCCAGAGCACATGGCACTGTTTCCACCATTTGTGCATTTCCTTCTTTTGCCTAAGTTTGACTGGTAGATCCTTATTCAACCATGCTGGTTTCCTACCTTCCCTGCTTGATTTATTACATATGGGAATAGAGAGCTCTTGCACTCCAAGTAAAATATCCTCAGAGTTACCAGCTCTGATCAGATCCTCTGTCCCTAAGAACCATGTCCCATGGGATCAATTCCACTAATTCTTTGAACAGATGGAAGTTGTCTCTTCTGAAGTTCAGTGTCCTGACTTTGTTCTTAGCCAGGCCCTTAAACCTCGAGATAGACTCAACCAGGGCATGGTCACTGCAACCTAGGCTTCCTCCAGATTTAACTTCTTTAATGAGCTCTTCCACATTGCTGATCGCCAGGTCCAATAACATTTCTCCTCTAGTAGGTTTGTCTAATATCTGGATGTGGAAGTTGTCTTCAAGTTTTCTTACTTGTCATCTTTTTTTGTTGTTGTTGTTTTTTTCCCCTCACTTTAAAGATATGGTTTCATATTGGTGTGGGATCATGTTTACCAAACAGTGAGGTAGAAAGTAAAGCTGAGGTAGGAAGCTATAGCCCACACTGTATTCTCCCCAACACCAGGTGATACTATCCTATATTTTACCAGGATGCATTTTCTTTTTCCGAGCAAAAATATTCTCCCGGTAGATTTGAGGCATTTGTCCAGCTTTCCAGATTGCTGTCAATCCAACAGGAGTAGTAGCATTGACCAAGATGTTTAACATCTGGAAGAACTTGGCCAATGTCCATTTACTGTGCAAAGTTGACCTCCATAGCCTTGAGATGTCCCATACTTACTAGGCATATGGGTCCTGGGAAGTTTTAACACCTCAAATTATTATGTTTAAGTTGCAAACATTGAGATAATGAAACATCACGAGAACTGCTGTTTTGGCCAATAACATTTGTCTTCTGAAAAAGGAAACAGGAAGGAAAAAGGTCAGAAATGGGGACCTAAAACATATTGGATTTGGAAGGAGAAAATATTGAAGCGAAAAAGAGAATGAGTTTCAGATGGTCACATCACTCAAGAATGAGTTAGACATAGCATTCTAAAAAATGACAATAGAAATATTTCTCCACCAAGTATTTTGTTTATACAATGTGTTTAAAGAATTTCAAAATGTCTTTAGGGCATTTTAAAATGTCCTTAGAAACATATGGCTTCTGTTCTCAAGCCCTTCCTATAAAACCAAGCTATCTTTGTACTGGGACTCCTACCTCTAGGGGTTCAGACAAAGGAAATTTGAATAATATTTTCTTAAAAACTCTTCAATAAATATTTAAGATTTTTTTTTTCAATCTATGTGTTAGACCATTAAAATCTGGTACATACCATATATACAGTAACACATGTGAGACAAATCTGAAAGAGCTACGGGTTCATAAGTTCATGAGAAATGTTTTATTATGCCAACACATTTGACTAATTCTGTCTAAAATTTCAGCAAACCAGACTTTTGCCCTAAGCTAAAACTCCTTTGTGATTTACAAATAATGGCAAATCCATATCTGATATGATTTCTGTAATGGAGACAAACAGGAAGGAGGAATATCCTGACACTTGAAGAGATGGAGTAAAACCTACTTACCAGCCAGAAACAAAAGAGTCAACAGTGCTAGACATTGTCTAAATTTAACTGAAGGGGGATAAATTAATTTAGTGGGATTTCTGCTGTTTTTTACTCTTTTCAGAGAAAGATGGTACATTAAGAGGACTTTCCTCTTCCAGGCTATTATTGTATATCATTAACTATTAATGGGTACTGTAAAACTCAGTTGAGACCAAACTAAAATACCATTGCAGATTCTGCAGAGTCACAGATAAAACTACACCAGTACTCTTCCAGGTAATATAGTTTAAAATACCAATTTTGAGAATTTATTATTTCCAGTCTTAGCCTGTAGGTGTCAGTCTTTTAGGAGTTCCTCTTCCTCCCCCCCTTTCTCTTTTCCTGTTCTTTCTGTCATATGCATTGTCACACACATGGACAGAGAATTACCCACATGCTTGTAAATACTTAAGTACAATACTTTCTTACTCATGTCTTTTGAAAATATCGATGTTGTTCCTTTTATAGCCAGAATGCTTACTACTGAATAGTGCATGTTTTGCTGTTGTTTTCTTTTCAGAATTAGAGAACATTTTCTTGACCAGGTCTTGAGTAAAGAAAAGACTCTTAAACAAGACAAGGATATATTAAGCAGTTTCATGATATACCATAAACTGAAAGAAGGCTGTTAAAAATTTCAGTAGAGATGTTTTGGCTCAGTCATGCATAGTTCACTTGAGGGTGTCACTTTTGTAAACTGCTATGATTCTCTTTTGATTTTCAAAGTTCAAAGTTCAAGTGAAAGGTATCTCCTTCTGCAAATAATTCCTCTCCAAATATGCAAGGACGTTTAGAAAAAAAAAAAAACATTCAGATAAAATAGGCTCTGAGCTTTCCTTCAGACATTAATGACTTTGAATAAAACATATCAGCATATCATTATTCTAAGAAGTCTTCTCCATTTATATGTGTTACTGTGTTGATCAAGGAACTCTAATTTAAAACGAAGTATATAAAGTCTGAATACACTTTGCCATATCCTTCCTAACAGAAACATCTGCATTATAATACAGCACTAAGGATGTCTTAACATTATGAAAGTGATTATATGATGTAGTTCCAGCCCCAGAAAGGGATTGTACTCTCTGACTCAGAAAATTCCTCCTGCTTATATGCTTCTGTAATTTTTAGAAAACTGATAAACAGAGAAATCTTATTTATTTTTAAATCTAGTTTATGTACAAGATTAGATAGCAAATATCTTAACTGCAGCTTTGCTAGAGTTGCATGTCTGCTGTTATTGTCTTGCTTTTCCAGATTGGTCTAGGCCTTGGCAATTGTCCAATGGAGCCAGCACTGAAGAAAAAATATTTTAAAAAATGTCATTAAAGAGTCTGCCACATTCCATTCTGATTTAATGTTGTTGCCTTGATTTTACCTTAATGTTTTAACTAATTGCAAATGCAATTGATGTGTGAAGTCAACAGAAACAGGGAAGGCCAAAAAAGCAGAGAACCTTAAGTAGGTAACAATGTTTAAGTTGGTGAGAGTCTATCTTAGAGACCAAATAAAATGACATGGAATTTTTTGTTGTTGGTGGTGGTTTTTTTTGGTGTTGTTTCTAATTCTGTCAAAGTCAAAAGAACAAAATATAATCTGAAGTTTGTGGAGTTTTTTTGGTAATTGGAAAATGACACAGAAAAGCAGCTCTACATGGATCAATGCAGAGTTGGGGGCAGGATTATTCTGTTTTCTCTCTTGTAAAAAAATGATTTAGAAATATTTCCCTAGTTTTTCCCTCATCTGCATATCCATTCCTTGCAAATCATAAGGGATGTCTCAGTTTCTATTAGGAACTGCAATCACAAACTAGAGTTTTTAAGATACTCAGTAATAACAGATCTCACAATGTCAATATTTTTGTTGTAATATGAAAGATGAACCACAAGGTGAACTCTTGGACCACCCATTTTTCATTTTTCTTTGGTATTCAGGTTATGTCTAAATTGAAATGTGAAGGACTTACAATAATAATATTTTTTTTAAAAAAAATCCTTTAAAAGTGGTCCATCAGATGAATGGCATTATTCAAATCTGTACAAACATGGATGGTTTCTGATCTTAAATAATCCTTTTACTCTTTTTTTAAGATCTGTCAATCCATTCCTCCACTTAGCAGAAAGACAAACTTTCTTAATGAACTGAACAAACACTAAAGAAAAGATCTGGGGACATGCAAAAAAGTCTGAGGCAGACATTTCTTTTGATAACATAACTGAAACAGCCTAATCTGTTCTTCTAAATGTTCTTAATTAAGGTGCTTCGTCATCTGCATATCCTTTAAACAATGCTTTCTTTCCCAGTTACCAAACTTCTGTGACCACCCCTCACCTTTCAAGTAATGAATTTTCAGAATGAAGTGTCATATCCCTCCCGTGGGTTATGTCAGTATGCCAGATTGTGCACATATGTTGTATTAGTAGGGGGCAGTCTACAATGTCTGTGTTTTATTTTTAATTGAACTGCATTCATTTACTTTCCCTTTAGCCTCTGAAACATACTGACATTGTGTATTCTACTGTATAGTCTAAAATGTGTGTTTGCCATCTTTGTGATGAGGTCTACATCATTTGCTGTAAGTGAAGGATTGGCATATGGTATCAATCCATATTTAGTTAAGGATTTAGGATGTCACTGGCTTTCAGATTCCTCTACCACAAACTCTCTGCCAAAATCCTACTTAATGCCATGTATGAAATCAATCTCTCTAAAGTTTCATCAGTATGGTGGTGAGCAATTTCTGCTTGAAGTAGCAAATGCATCAATGCCGATATTTTGCTTTCTGCTCTTCTATGACGGTATTCAAATCCCTTATATAAATATGCCTGCACCTAAATCCGTCTCATCTTGTTGATCTGCATGTAAAATTCACACTCTGACTTGTGTAAATGTAACCCAATCATAAAAGTAATTTGTTCTTGAGTCACAGCCTTGTAAACATTGAGGTAACTGCAAAAACATCTCTTGTTTTATTGCAATTAGTGTATTATCATTCTGAATTAAGCATGAAAACAAAATTCTTAAGTGTTTTATTCTTTTCTGGGGGTTTTTAAGTATTGGATTAATGGCTTAATCCTGTCGGTATGAAAAGGACAAAGTAAATATAATACTTATTTCAACAGCTATTAAAAATAATTATTTCCCTTACAGTACAATGGCAAATCATATCACTGAGATTAGCAATATGAGCAACATGATCACCTGAGAAGGAAATACATCTTCTTAAGAGATTCCCAACAAATCCATTTGAATCAAATCCATATCTTGGCTTTTATTTTAAAGCTTTTTGACATTACTGTTGTTTGACTGTCACTTGTCACAATTACTCTGATAAATACAGGAAGGAAGCAGAAAAATACAGACCTTGATCTCCAGCAGGCAAATTAATCAACTAGGCTTCAGGTTGCCTGGAAATATATATATATATATATATTATTATTTTTATTATTACTATTATGTATTTCCATAGCAAAGCTCTCTTTTTGCACTGAAGCTGTCTTAATATCCCAGAAGCCTGTTTCTTTCCTTTATCTCTTAAATAAATAATCAGAATAGGAAAAAAAATAATAATAAGGATTTGAAGCAAAGTGAAATATCTTTGTAGATGATTGAGGAGAGACCCTTCTAACTAGAAGCAGAGAAAATTATAGAAGTGCTATCTCGAAAAGCTAACTAACAGGGAGAACTGCAGTGCCACAGTCAATTGGAGAAAAGGTCTATTTCTAGATAGAGAGAAGAAGGAAGATTAAGAGAGATGAAGCTGTGGGACACTCTTGAACTTAACCCTTACACTTATTGAAGAGTACTAGTTTGTATTTAATATGGTAGAGGAGGTAAAGACAGTGACAGCATAGTTAAAATAGCTGGAGTCTAGAAACAATAGATTTGCTGGAACCTTAAAATTCCTGAAACATAACTGTATATAATTTATAACAACTTAAGCACTGGTATAGTGTTTATTAGAGAACCATACACAGTGGTGGAGAATGTGAAAGCACAGTGAAAATATATTGTTGTTCTAGTGAAACTACATTAAACTAAGACATTGTATGTGGCTGCACATCTGTTTCTGAGTATTTGTGGGACAGAGGGCAGTATGGTTCTGCTCAGAGTATGTCTTCAAATATTCTGTCTATGGAAGAAACTATTCTTATGCAAGTTTAGGCAATACGTGAAGCAATGTTCGTAGCTCCTTATAATCAGTGTTAGGATTTTTTTTTATTATTTTTTTTCTGAACATATTACACTGACACCATTGTATGATAAAAATATTTCCTAATAGTGGTGTGGACTTTCTTTAATGGATCCCCTCCCTTCTAAACCCAACCCATGTAAAATAACTTCATATGATGTAGAAAGATCATCCTTGGCATACACATATGGTATTGCAAGAATCTGGCACAGTATGTTTCATTTCATTTAAGCCAGATAGCCAGAAGTAGCCAAAGTTTTCATTTGGGTGCTGTCCAACCATTGTTAATCACAAAAGACGTGGTACAACAAGTTGGCATTTGTGTATGTGAATAATGGAATATTTCTTTAATTATATACAAAAATCCTAAATGGAATAGCTTTCTCTCCTTATAAAGTGTCCCTTTTGCATCTGTTCCAACTCTCATTGAAGTCAAAGGAAAGTCTCCCATTGATTTCAGTGGAAGTCAGTTGAGTCTTATGAAATTCTGTTTCATGATAGCTCCTGATTTCCTTGAGGTCTGTTGCAAATTTGCACTTGACATGCAAAATACTTGCCTCACAGCCTGTAATTCCATAAAGCTGTTCTGAGGACTGTTACACTACTTGCAGGGAAAAAAAAAAAAAAAAAAAAAGCTCAGATAGGACTGACTTACTTTAGAAAATGCTTTGTAGCTGGCCCAGTATGAAAATTAAGAGTTCAAGAAAACACATTAAAAAGTACAATCTTATATGAAACTGTGGAAAAAAATATTTAACATTTTTGCATGCATGTGTGAAGAATGTTTCTTTGTAAAACCTTTCTGATACAATGATATTATGCCATTGTTAAGAGCTAAGCTAAGAATTTTGAGAAAAGTCATTGAGATATGCTATAGAAAGATTCTTTTCTGCTGCTAAAATATATTCTTGCAAGCCACATATTACCAGCCACATATTTATTTTTTCTTTTCAGATTTTATGGCAGAATAAAATAAATGTATTTCACAACTTCAGAACATGAAGTGTATAATAAAACATGTGTTTTATTATGTTTAAAAGTCCTAAATTAACAGTTTCCTCTCCTGAGCAAGTACCTCTTTTGTATCTGATCCAATTCTCACTGAATCCATAGTTTAAGTGGCACCAAAAATGGATGCAAACTGCACACTTTTTGAGACAGATGGAAAGAGATAAATTCAAGTAGGCATGTAAGTTATAGGTAGGTAGAATTAAGCCAATAGACTGTAATAAAAGTCTTTATCTGGTTTTGGCAAACTATCGCATCATGGTGTTTTCAAGAACAATATCTATTATTTACTTCCTTAAGGGACTGACTGCTTCTGACTTAACATTAAGTGGGTTACGTGGGTGTCTTATAGGTTGACCAATCGGTTGTCCTTGCTCTCTTCTCCCCTTTTAATTGGACAGCCTCTCTTAAAGGTTTTCTCTTGTTTGTCTGATCTGAGCAGCGCTTTGTTTTTTTTTTTTTATTATTATTATTTATTTTATTTTTATTTTTTTTGGTTGGTTGGTTGGTTGGTTTGGTTTGTTTGTTTTGCTATGTCTCCAATGAAGTCCACCACTAAACATTTAAGAGACTGGTTTGAGGGAAAAAGAAAAAAAAAAAAAAAATCATGTAACATAATTTCTTCTGAACTACTGAAAGAACAAGCAGTATGACAAGTGGAAAAGAGAAATAAGGCCTACAACATGAAATAGTTGTGGTTTTTGTTTGTTTGTTTTTAAGAGGAAAGGGACTGTATATATAGTCAGGTCTTCCCAGGATAGCAGTTTCCAGCACAGAAACTGAGACTTCACTTGTCCCAGTCCTCTCATAAAGCACTAATTCATCATGTTACAACATTGGGAAGAATATTTCTGTCTTAGGAAAGTTTTTGTAACATAAAATTCTGGTACAAGATACAGAATAATGATTTTCCAAAGCTAAAATTTTAATTATGTCTTCTACACTCTATACCTTCCCTCTCCACCCAGAAATTTCTCCCCATATTTTTGACCTGGGAATGGAAGCCAAATATCCTGGAAAACTGACTGATACACAAAAGAGTTGGGGATATTCAGTGGACACAGGGAAAGGCTAGTAGATTTTCCATTCAGATTTTTAAAACCTGTCCTACATAGGACAAAGGAGCTGACTCTGTTTTTGAGTTATGTTTACCTATTATTTTCTTGGCTATTTTCTTTCTGCCTTTCTCTCCAGTTTAAATGTCTATGGCTACACCTGTACCAGTAAATCAAAGCAAGCCTAGGGCTGCTCTCCAGCACTGGGGCCAACTAAAACAGCATGTTTTACATCCGTATTATTAAATTGTCTCTCCCTCCAAAAACAGAGTAGTTACATTCAAACTGTTTATTGTGAAGATTCGCACTTATATCTGAATCATACCCAGAAGCTTTATGGGAGAATGAAAGTGGACAGGGGCCAAAGCCATTCTGGTAGTGTAATAACACAGGCAATCCAGTTCCAGCACTGTTTCCCAACATTGCTCAATTTATTAATATAGTTGTAGTCTTTGTATACTGGGCCTGTTCCAAAATCTACTACAGCTAGTAGAAAAGATTGCTGTTCACTCTGCTGTTCTTTTCCTACTCTTCTGCTTCTACTATCACATTTTCTTCTGTACACAATAACATGACATGAGGGAAGTAAACAAACAAACAAAAATTGCATAACAAATTATCAGACTTTATATATTGCATTTTGTTGCACATCCATAAGCCAAATAATCGCTTTGTATCTCTTCACACCTTGTCACAATAATGGCAAGAAAACAAAAAAACTGTGTGGTGTCAGCTAAGATTTTCTACTTATATCAGCACCATTCCTAACTCTAATAAGAGCTTCAAGACACTATTACAATAAAAATTATAATAGTTTCTATTTTAACCAGCATATCTTCAGAGTATCTCACTATCTAGTGAACATTCAAGTTTGTTGGGAAAGTATTATTCCTTCCTTTCCTCAACATGTTCTTTCAACACAGAACTTTTTCAGTTATTTTCTTTATAATGTCTATTACGTTTTTCCAGCGACTCCACCAAACCTGAAAATACTGATTGCAGTTTTGCAAATCACAGAAGCCCACAATCAAGCTTCCCAACATTTTTGCAGTGTAATTCTATTCAAATACATTAAAAAGAGGCAAGTAGATCTCTTGTTTATTCCTTAAAGACTAGATTTTTTTTTTTTTTTCAAAACACTGAAGCAGATATCTTTAAAATGAATGGAATGCTTCTTAATGTTCAGCTCCTGAGTTGCATAAAAAGGAAGTTAAAATATAAAAATAATTTTATCTTTGTTCTGAGAGTAATTTATATATAAGCTTAATCTAAATCAAACTGTGTAATTCACAATATTTTGTTATATGAGCTTAAAATTCCATGGTTTTGAAAATGTTGGGTTTTAATAAAAGCCTAATAACAACATATTGTAGCATGATACATCCTATGGCACAGGAAATCGAAAAAGACAGCAATACACTTGATGAACAATGAGGTAGTAAAACAATTACATTTTATCTATTATGTGATATTCTGAAATCTTCAGAATAAGATGAACTTCTTTTTGAAAATCATGTTAATTAGAAGAGTAGTCACATACAATGAGGGAAAAATTCTGCCGTCTAATCCTTGTCCCCTGCTAATTTGTCTTGAAAACTAAAGCTACTGCCTGGACTTTTCTTTTTCATTGTCTCCTATTCCCAGCCTGTAAAGGAATACTGACAAGTCAGAATCAGATATTAAGTGGATTTTTTCCCCTAAAAAATAGCTCTTAGAAACAAACAAAATTGAGATGTAGTTTCAACTGAATGGTCTAAGAAAGTTTCTAACTGCAGTGAAAAAATGAACATTAGCTTTAGAACCTGACTCCAAGGGTGACAACAAATAACTCACATTGTCATACTTCTATTTCATATTTCTGAAAAGGGGAAGAATAATTTTTCCTGCTTCCCACAGAGTCTCTGATTGACACCATTAGATTTAGTGTAAAGAAAGTAGTTCCTACTGCTTCCTACCTAGCACAACACTGATACCATCTCAAAGAAGTGCAGCAGTAATTGTGATGATTACAATGATATTTGATGAACCTATGGAAAAAAAAAAAAATACATCTTGACTTGTGGCTTGACCTCAGACCTTGTCTCATTTTTGTGATGCCATCTGGACTCTTGATTGGACACAGATACGCTCTCTTATTCTGTCCACCTTGCTTTGCTTACCGGGCACTGGATGACTGTACTATGCTCCCTGATTCCTGTCCTGTCCTAGCCTTTACTGACACAGATTTTTTGCCACACTCCAGAATAAGCTTCCCCTCTGCTTTCAACCTAACAAACCAAGAAGAAAAATTTTTAAGGAGGGTTTGCAAATTTTTGGCAGACCAGAAATAAGAATTGGTGAGTAGCACAAATTGCCTATTAGGCATCTGTTCATTTTGAATTAGCAAGAAAGACACTGGAACTCTGTTTCAGGTTTTTAATACAGACAAAAAGAACTTTGGTGAATGTAACAGAATAATGATGATTGTAGTGTGTGAAGATGTAGCACTACCATTATGGTGCTTTCTTGTTCCCTGTGTATGGCATTCATTAAAAAAATATATCTAGGCATATATATATATATAATTAAGATTTTGCATGTTGTGTTTCATTGACACGTTGCTTTGTTCTTTTTATTTTTTTTTCATTTAATTGTTTGTTATAAATGTGCACACACTTTTAAGCACAGAAAGGAATAAATTTTATGACTTGCAGATAAATTACCCAATATCTACCTCTCGAAGAGGCAGTGATATTGAAATCATCTTGAGCTCTCCAGAAGTTGTCCAGAGATCAAGAAAATTAATGAAATCTTCTCTTCAAAAAGTTTATACAAACTGTGTTGAAATTTCTAAAGATATTTTCCAGCTGCTGAGCTATATAAGTATTTTATAACCTTGGAAGAAGTTCTTGTTTTCTAAACGGCATTGTTAGCACTGCTGATTAATCTTATCCCTGATATCGAACTGAAATCTACCATGAGTCTTTTCTCCAAAATTCAGGCAATATCATTCCTTAATATAGTATCCACATTAACGCAAACAGCCTACAAATGAATTCTTGCTATATAGGTCATTTTTACTGTAGCAGCTTTGTAGATGAAGCAAATGATGTGCTAGTGGCACATTGTTACATTCCCATCTAAAGCTGTGTCTTTTGTCTCTTTTCTTTCATTTCTTTATTTTTGGAACATATACCCAATTGGATGAAACCAGATTTATAGGCAATAACTATGGTGGGACATATTAGCCAAAATTAGCTCAAGGTAGGACAATTTATTAGCCAAAATATTATGGCTTGCAAGAGAAGACATAGGAATGAACCAGAGCATATGTGAGTCAGACAAGATCTTAACTGGTGGAATGGAATCCTACATTCTCTTCCATGACATGTTTCTACCAGAATCTGAGACACTGAGATGGCTAGAGCTAGGACAGACTAGTTCTACTTGTGGTGTCACCCAAAATGTGCATACACTGCTGCTGCATTGTACTGACATTTTAAATTAAAATACATCCTTCTTTTCTGAACTTTTAAAATATAATTTGTGGAACTATAGCATGGCATCTATATTACTTATATTCTATTTTCTATTTATTCTATTTCTATAGAGGGCTTATTAAGACAGAGAAAAGGAGTGTAAAATGGTAAAACAGCAAAAAGTGCATTTGATCAGCACATATGATATAAAAATCATGACCTGGAGAAACAATCTCATTTGCAAAAATCTTTTTCTGGCTTTTGGGCTATTGCATCCACACCAAACTCCAAATTATAATCAAGGAAGACTATTTACAGAAGAAAATGAACAGTTCTGGGCCATGCATCTGGTGCATGAAGCTACTGAATGCCAGTTTGCTGAGAGATGTCTAAAATGAATTTGTACAAAGCTTTGGCATAATAAGAACAGATCACATTGTAGACATTCTGAAATTGTATTTCTTGGGTTTGGAGAATAAAAATTATGCTATTGATCTACAAACTACCCAAGTCTTTTTTTTTTTTTTTTTTTTTTTTTTTTTTTTATGTATGGACACAGTCTTCCTCTCTTCTTTCTCCAAAATGAATTTTGGTACCTGTACATTGCTTACTAATCTGATATGTATCTTTAAGTATTTGTAATAAAGAAAATGAATCAAAATACATGGCCTAAATTACAGGTAGAAAACCTCTGGTTTTATAGCCACTCTATTATTACTGCAAATTGTAAAGAAGTAAACAGTAACTACAAACCGTAAATTGTGAACTTGTAAAAAAAATAAAAAATAATTTTTAAAAAAAGTTTCTCTTAAAAATAGCTGGAAATATATGTTGTTGTTGTTGTTGTTTTCTGCAGATTTTTATAAAGAAGTTAGTATATCAGTAGTTGATGCTGTTGTAAGTTTAAAGATAAAGATGACAGCAGAATGTACAAGTAGATCCCTTTGAAAGGAATTTCTGGCCTGCCTTTTAACATCAATTAGAAAGCTTTCAAATCCTCTTTCTTCAATATTTCTTGTCAATTTAGCAGAAACAAACCCACCTTTTTACAACAAACAAGGGAACATAGTATATGTGGATGAAGGGCCATAGTCACTTTCAATGATTAGCAAACAAGTAAACTGAAAAGGTGATAGAGCTTTGACTGCACAGAACTGGGGGGAAAAATGAATCTAGAAGTATGAATGATTGTCCTCTCTAAACTTAAAATATGGCCTATAGTCAATGTTTCTGTTTTGCAAAAAAAGACAGACAATTTATTATTTTAAATTTGCTGCAAATGTATCACAAATCTGCTGAGTAGCTCTTTTAGAATTCTTACAGAAGAACCAAAACCTAAAAAAGATTGTCACTGTTTTCACAAACAGGCTTACTGAGGACAAAGAATCTTACCTCTTTTTATCTGTTTTTTTTTTTAAGCATTTCAGAACAATGCAACATAAAGTCCTCCAGAACTAACTCATCCAGCTTTTTGAGACCTCCCATAATATAAAGCGATCTTTTCAGATACAAGTAAATTTTCATCAATGTCTTACAATAAAAACCCTCCTCTAGTTAGTTTGCTAATCCCATTATCAGGCTGCCAATTGGGAATGGTCCCTAACCTGTGCCAATACCAAGACCTGAGCCTGGTCAATGGCTGGCAAAGTGAGAGCTGCCCTGGCCAAAACTGACAGAGAACACCATAATAACATAAAAGAACTGACAGTTGAATTGCAGTACATAGGGAAATTCCCTGTTACCACTTAATTTACTAGTAGAATTGTAATGTGATGATTCCTTGAGAAATACTTAGAGGCAAGCAAAAGAGAGGCAATAGTTCTTAGGCTTATGAACATACAGATTGTTGAGGATCATTCATATTAAGAAATAAAGTTTCCTGTGAAGCAACAAAAGGTATAAAGTGTCTCAAGGTAGTTATAACACCACATTTAATGAACAGAGGTGTTTTATGTTAAATGTCCTTGACTGGATCATTTCCTCCTCTGCAGATGAAGCTTTAATAATATGTGAGCAATAATAAAAGGATACACTATTTTTACATAGCATCAGTAAACCAAGAGAAATGATTACGTTCACACTTTAAGTCTGTAACCATAAACGAGGATTGTTTTCTCCAGTGTCAGTGAGAATTTCATCAAGACTCATACTCAAGAACATATCTTCAGATGTGAAGTTGCATGAGCAGCTTAAGCCCATCTGATATTATACTGCCTCTCAAAAGTGGGGAAAAATTCAGGCACTTCCCTTGCACCAGCAATAACCTATGCTCAGTGGAATAGCAACAGCAGCATGAGGTGACCTGATAAAAGTAATATTAACATAAAAAAAATAATTTTAACCAGTAAATAATTAATCTGATGCAGTTGATTACACACTGAGGAACGATGTAATTGTGGCATATGAAGGATGTCAGCATCATCCCTTCTATTCTTTAAAGATGATTTCATTAATGTCTTTATCTTATCTTCATTTAAATTTTCTCATAATGTCATATTTGTAAAAGTAGTCCTTTCTAGAGGAAGCAATACCCCATTTTAGCAAAATATCATGAAATTAAAAAAAAAAAAAAAAGGTACATTTTACTGAAATTTGACCAATTAAAATACATTTGTAATTTATGTTGCAAACAGCTCTAAGTAACATGACATACCTCTGACTAATGCTTTCTTAATCCTTAGTCTTAAAATATTTATTAGACAAATGGCAGGCAAGGTCAACAGCATATTGTACTTTATAAATTCAGGTTTGAAATATAAAACAAGAATTCATAAACAAAATATAAGTAAAAATGTTTGACTTAAATTAGCTGCATCTCTGTTCTACCCTGCAGGAGTTAACAGAGGAAGACTTCAATTTTAACTGGTCCAATAAAGTCGACTTCTATTATGGTAAAGGATCCTAAAAGCTAGATCAAAGCCAGACTGCCTAACTGGTCTGTCAGTATTATCACTGAGACACAAGAAGCAGCCCATGCAGCAGAGTAGTCAACAACAGGAATGCAGGTTGCCATACGCAAGACAATGCTTTAAACACTCCTCTTTGTTTGCAAAAACATTAAACAACTGAAGCTTCATCAATGTCATGCACAGCTTAGAGACATAGCAAAAAGCAAAATGAATAGGAAAAAAAAAAAAAAATCACTTTTTTCCCCCATGTGTAAATGTTGAAGTGGATTTTCCAGCATTCTCTCTCATAAATTCTTCCATTCATTTTATAATGAAGATTTAAATTACTTTATTACATTTTGTGCTATCTGCTGACTCTGTCTTGTTTTACAATGGTTTATAAGTCAAGTTAAAAACAAAATAGGATGGTATTATATCCCTGGCAGATAGGTAGAAAAAGGATTGTATGTGAACATCACAAAAGTTTCCTTCATTCTGTAACAGAAAGAAATAAATTTTGTATGTGAAAGTACCTCTTTTATTTCTTTCAGTGAGGCCATCTCCTTATCACCTATATCCTGCTTCTAAGAACCAGTTTGGCTGTGAGCTCTGAATTAGCCCTGCCCTCTACACTGCAGAGATGCTCTGCATCAGCTCTGGAAATCTCTCTGCTCTAACATTAGCGCCTCTAATATTAGTATGTCAGTCTACCAAAGGAATTTATAGGGTCCCTATTCTCAAAGCATGACAACAGTTCATACCACCATCTGATATAGGAATACTGCAGTAGTTAGTATTCCTATACCTTTTCATGGAAGTTCTGACCTGGTCTGCAAAAGAGCAGTGAAACAAAGCTAACCTTGACACATTTCTGGTTAGTGGTCTGCCTATCAGCTCCTGAGGCTTTGTTAATGAATTTGTAAAAATCACTGAACTTTCTACTTCCTATGCACTCTACACAGATCAGCTGTCTGGAACTCATTTTCTGTAGAGCAGGACTACATGGTGCACACAGACAGATTTCTAATGCTATGTCTACATTGCTAAATAAATCCAGGTCAAAGAACAACCTCTAACACTGGACCTGTGATTGTCTCCATCACTTAATTATTTCTTTGCTTCTAAATCTGTTTTGGACCATTCAAAGCAGTTCCCTACAAAACATATTTTCAGAGGGAAAAGATGGGACTAGTCCTGAGCTATCCACACCAACTAGGGATTAAATCCCATCCTCTGACTTCACATTTAGGCACATCCCCAGTGGCCAGTTACAGTTTGGTAATCAGCTTTACTGTAAATGTCAGGAAAGCACTTTAGAGAACATCCTCCACTTAGTAAGATTATCAGGACAAAAATATAGGGATTCTTTCCTCCTTTCCTGAAGATGCCTGAACATGACAAAATGCTTGAGTGCAATATATGCTACTATAGTGCTGATACAGACTCCTGAAATATTTCTCACCTCATGGGAAGTATTTATATATTTCTTTGCTCTAAAATATGTTTTATTACTTTACTTCTCCTTCAGAGAAAAAAAGAAAAAAAAAAAACTAACAGTCACCTTCCAAAGCTGAGTCTGTATCACTACTACCACAAAGAATTTTCCAGTTCCCAAATCAGACAACACATTGCAGCAAGACTCCAGACTAGGAAAATGTGGAAACTCCAGACTAGGAAAACTCCAGACTAGGAAAACTCCAGACTAGGAAAACCTTTTCAACTCAATACTCTTGTGAAGGACAGTTGTGCTCAAAGCTAAGTGAAACTGAAAGGTGAAGTGGATGTTTGGTAGATAAAGACTTAAGTTTGCACCAGAGCACTCAACAGAAATGTGTGAATGCAACTTTGAAAAGTTCAAAATACTGAGATGGACACAAAGCAAGAGAGATCTTGTAAAGTAACCATAAAAAGTGATAAATTCCTACTGTGTATGAGAAACTATGTCTTATTTTTGAAGTACACACTTATACCTTTTCCACAGGTAGTTTGTGAACCTGAAAGCTCCAGATTAAGATCTTCCTAGAAATGTAGAAAATACTTGTTATCTCTCTTCAAGCTATGGTCTGGTATCATTGCAGAATTAAAATAATAATAATAGTAATTTAGTGGTTATAATTGCTGTCAAGCCTCCATCATAGAACAACAATATATCAAATGAGAATAGTAACAAAATTCCAGAAGAATACATGAAGCATACATATATCTTTTTGCTTTGTTCTGAAGTGACACTGTTATTCAGCCAATGAAAATCTACAAGGGAAATGCTACTAAATGGAAGAAAACAACAGAACAGGCACAGTGATCAAAATTACTAAATGAAATGAACAACAACAATAACAACAAAAGTAAAGGAAACTAAAATTTCAGATAGATGTAAAGCAAAATCAAATCCTATAAATAAGTCGTTCCAGAGAGCAGAGTCCCAAGTGCTAAAGCCAGCCTTGGCTAAAATGTGCAAACAGAGCAGCCACTGAAGTTCTTCAACAGTCAAGTCACTTGTAGAAACACACAAAGCCACATGTTTGTGGGCAGGTTTCACACAGAGAGTGAGCTGAGATAGGCCTGTATGGACATGATTTCAATAGCCAATAAACTGGGCTTTTTTCTCCTTTTTTAATGTTTGGAAAGCACCTAGAACTTTGTGATTGCTACCCAAAAGCACTTAGTTACAATAAGAACAACAAATGTGTAAAAACAAAAAAGGATGGCCAAGACAAAGGAAAAAAAAAAAAAAAAAAAAAGGATGGGGGTTGGAGGAGCAGATTTGAAATATTGTTATGGCATGTAAGAATGTAATTTAATTGAGGTGGGATAAAGAAACTAAATTTACTCAAAAAAATAGTTAAATAGTTCTGGAACTGACTCCATACTAAATTAAATTTGGATTTCTACCAGGTTATTAACACTAGTACTTAAATATGGAACAAACAGTGGCAGGTTCATTTCTACTTCTAAGTGCTGATAACCCTGTAGCTCTGATGGATAACTGCAGGTATAGATTAACAAAGCAGCAGGGGGAGATTACAAATAATCGTCATCATCATCATCATGTGGTAGTCCCCAGAATAGTAGAGTAACCCTAAAAGGAAAACTTGTAAAAGCACACTCACAAAACTATGAAAACAACGCAGATATCAACAGGTTCTGCTGTTGTAGTACCATCATTGCTTTGATACAGAGGCTACAATGAAAGTATAAAATTCAAAACCTGAATCACAAAGCTGATTGTCAGTGAAAACATATGAAAAAGTGGTAAAAATTAGGTAACCAAAGCAAAATCAGATATTCATTTACTGAATCCTTCAGTAAGCAGAACAACAAGTGTGTACTGACATAGGTCACTTTACCTTGTATAGGTAAGAGTTATGGGTATTAAAAGGTTAACATAATACTTAACATTGTGTTAAACTGCTTTCTCCAGCATCCATACAATGATTAGAGCTGAATAGGCATAACAATGTGCATTGAAAATTCTCCAGAATGCTAAAGTTGTACGAAAAGCGTTGGTCTGTCATGAGGCTCCTTCCTACCGTCTGAGCTCTGCTGCTGAACATAACCTAAACCAAGACATGGCCAGCTTAAAGTGCTAGAAGATACTTAGAGTTTAGCATGAAAGAAAAGAGTCTCAGCCACTTTCTTACAAAATATGACAATACTATATCATCTGGAATTATACAAAACATTATAATCCTGTAATTTTTGCACAACAGCATGGTGTTTACAGGCCTCACACCACAGATGGGAAATCTGGGTTCAGCTCCTTGTTCAGCCTAAAAGGATTTAATCCTAAATCTTTCGCCTCAAAGGCAACTGCACCAGTTTTCAGCTCTATCTTGTCCTTCTCATTCACTGAAATCAAGAGTTGAAATTCAATCTTATTTAATATAGTAGAAGCATTACAATGAAATTGTAGCAGTGAGGGCATCACCCAAGTGGTCTTTAAATTAAGAGTCAGAAAGAAACAATGGAATCTTCAGCCAAAGTAATGAAGCAAAGTTAGTTAAAACCAAAAGGCTACATTCTGTATTATGCCATACAGGGAGATGCCACCAAACTGGAGTATAAAACCTTAATTTTCTTCAGTCTGTTTTCTTCATAGGGTTGAACAGTGAGGCTGAGTTTACTCATGAAAACTTCAGATGAACTCATGCCAGAACCATTATTAAAATTCAGTACTTACTAACCTTTGTCTGTGCCCATTCCTCCAGACCATGATGCTCTGTTAAATTACTAACTTTGATTGCTGAACTTCATTGCTTAGTTCTATTAAAATATAACATATATAACATGATGGAAAAAAAAAAAAAAAAAAAAAAAAAGGCAAAAAAGCAAAAAAGCAAAAAAGCTTTTTAATTTTTCTTATTTGTCTTTTTTTTCACAAAACAATAAAAGCAGTTTGCAATTCACTATGACAACCCTATTGTATACAACATCTTAAAATTTCTAGATATGTAATTTCAAAATATGAAATCATTAGCTTTTGAAGTTCTTGAAGGTGTTGTTTGTAATTCAAAGGTAGAAGTCTAGATATTTATGTTTGAAAAGGTGGGCATTCTTTGTAACATGGTGCTTTCACAAGAATGGCTGCAATGTTTAAGAGCCTATTTTCTCTCCTCTTCCTGGAAAGTTCCAAGAAAATTAAAGATTTTGATTTGGCTCCACCAGAAAACATTCGTTTCTGAATTACAGACAGAAAGTTCACATTAGTTTGCCCAAAAAATAGAAAAATATCTTTGAAGTCCACAAATAGCAGAAACAATGAAGTTCTGATAAAGCTTATTATCTCAAGTGATCTCTGGGTAATATTTAGATGTTGTGTTCCTGTTATTATGATCAGAAATAGTTCATATTAAATATTTTTTCTGTGCACCAAAGAATTTCTTTGCTATGAGCAAAAATCACTACTTCTGTTGCATTATTGCATCATTCCTCTTGCTCTTGCCCTTCTATGTCTTTCTGATATCCTCTGAAAACAACATACTCTACATTTGTTTTCCTTTAACAAAACCCAGGTTTAACTCCAATTGCTGTCATGTGCTTTCATTTCAGTTGTTACTGGTTTTGTTTTTCTTGGGACCAGCAAAAGCTAAGCATACTGAAACATAGCTTATTTCATGTCAAAATACATCGTGCTATACATACTAGCTGATCAGGGGTTGTTTTCTCTAAACACTGAAAAGATTTCCCCTTGTTGTTTCAGGTTATTTTTAAAATGTGTCTTTGAGCTTAGGGCTAGTGCTTGATTAATGCATGATTTCCTCTTTCAAATTAGAAACAGGAATCATGAGTGATGGTTAATAATTTTCATTTGCTCTTCTGCTCTGTTTTCCAAGCAGTCTAATTAAGGCCTGGTTCCCAAGCTTGATTAGTCTTCTTTTACATCTGACTGCAGTTTGCAGATAGTGCTTCCAGGCAGGAACTCATGCTTATTTGCAACAAATGGGAACAATCTGAGAAGGAAAAAGAAGATTGGTTTTTGTTGTCTTTTTTTTTTCTTTTTTTTTCTTTTTTTTTTTTTTTCCCCTCCTTTAATTAGAGAAATTGTAGTGTCTCTTGCAGGAATCAACATCATTTAACTATAAATGTCAGAAGTGGAGACACAGAAATCAGGCTCCAAGTCACATTTGCTAAGCTGCATGTTGTAGTTGTGCTATTAGAGACAGCTGTTTTACACTTTTACCAAGTCTGTTGGATTGCACGGCAGTCTGTATGCTGTCTGAATTTCACATCTAACATGAGAATAGTAAAAGGTCTACAAAAGCATCCTAGTTAGTCACTAGGTTGCTAGTTACTGCATTGTCAGGGATGTTGCCTATGCATCTTGGCAATAGGCAAAGGGGAAGATGCTTGTCCTGCTGTCAATATTTGGAACAAATATTCTAACAACTATTCCTAAAACAAATTCCTGT
Source organism: Oxyura jamaicensis (assembly GCF_011077185.1). NCBI lineage: Eukaryota > Metazoa > Chordata > Aves > Anseriformes > Anatidae > Oxyura > Oxyura jamaicensis. Next base: position 158,791,151 of record NC_048893.1, read on the forward strand.
GCATTATTTGATGCTATAAATGGCTGTCTGTGATCCACAATTTGTGTTTTAAAGAGAATGTTCCTCTTCTCCACCCTCACTGTACAGTCTCAGGACAAATGCTTTTGCTAATTCCAAGGACTTCTCCATCCTGTAGTCACATGAATCTCAGATGTGTCCTGCTTCCTGTGAGAAAATGCTCTCAGATACTGGATTTTGTCTGCTCACCATGCTTCTATGTCTCAGTCTTGATAATTGTGCAATGCTTACATTATTTTTTAAAATACGTTTGCCAGTGATGGCATATCAAAAGATCAGAAGCACAGGAATGCTTTTAATTAAACATACCTTTCATTAATGAGTTCCTTGTTCTGACACAGACACAATTTTGATGTTATTGTCATTCCTGTATGTTGGTGGTGGGTATAGGTTTTTGTTGTTGTTGTTTTCATATATTATCTTAACATTGCTGCTTGTATAGCTGCAGAATTTCTTCACTGTGAAGGTGATCAAACACTGGAACCTCCTAGAGAGGTAGTTGATGCCCCATGCCTGTCAGTGCTCAAGAGGCATTTGGAGAATTACCTCAATAATATACTTTAACTTTTGGTTAGCCCTGAAGTGGTCAGGCAGTGAGACTTGATAATCTTTTTAGATCCCTTCTATCTGAATCATTCTAATTCTAATTCTTTTCATTATTATTATTTCTTTGTGCTGATAGAGAGAAAAACAGACA